>NW_020956741.1:0-83533 GCF_003031625.1 Empidonax traillii | reverse complement strand
ATTTGTGTATTTCAAATAGCCACATGGAGGAGAATTGCAGCTTGTTAGAAGAACTGAGGTAGATATTGCCATCACTTTGTCTCTTGACCTGCTCTGGTCAGTGATGACAGAACTAGTGGAGGTGGTGATAGCAAGGAGAGACCCCCCACAGTCATGGAAAGAAGCTGTAGGAGACAGACAGTATGATGGTCTTCTGGCTGTAAAGATATCCTGCTTCACTGTGCAACGAGTAGTTTTCATCAAGTACATTTCATTTGTGGATGAGGAGTAATATTCGTGGCGTTAGTTTGGAAGGAGATGTTTAAATTAGTTTTAGGAACTAAGTAAAAGCAAATACATTCCTGATAAACTGGAAACTTTAGGTTGTTCATGGGTAGAACAGTGAAAATCGGTTAGGAGTTAGGTTGCTAAATGGGAAAACATTTCAATTTTAGTGTTGACAACTGTTGGTTGATATTTCCATGGTATGGATTTACTTTCATACTTTATCAATGTATGTGTTTACAGATAATTTACCTCAGTATCTGAGTAGTTCAATTTTAATCTCAAGTATTCCAATTTAAGCACAGAAGAATTCTGCTGAGGTCCAGCAGAGCTGCTCAGGCTCCAAAATAAATAACTCATGTAACATTTAAATATAGTTAATGAAATGGATATTAAAACCTCATCTACCCAATAACTTTTAAAGATTGCGGTAGACACCTACTGAAGGACCAGCTGAATATCTTTGAAACTACAGGTGATTAGTAAGCTACACCAGAAGTTCATTTAGCCTATTTTCCCATTTCTAGCAGCAGTCAAAAACCAATAGCTGTTAAACTCTTTTTTTTTTTTTTTCCATCTATAAGGAAACAAATACCTGATTTACAAATGCTGTTGTGGGAATAAGCAGGTTGAGAATTGCGACTCACAATGCAGCAATAATTCGAAATTACACTGACTTAAATAACTGGACCCAGAAGTGCCAAACTGCATAGGGAGAAGCTACAGCATCTGCTGTGAAAACATAACTGAATACTAATATTTTCTAGGGATTTTCCTTTCTTTTGCCAACCTGGTTGTATTGAAAAGATATTTGATCCCAGCTGATGTATTGTCAGAGCTCTTGCTCAAGGGAAGGCACACAGTGGTGCTGAATTATTAGCTTAACGTGTTTAATAAAACTCATAGTAGATTTATGAGTTCCGAGCATCTTGGTAGATAAATTCCTTTCTTGAGGGCTTGGTTTCTGAAAGGGGTATAGTTTTCCCCTTCTGTCAGCTCCAGTGGGTGCTCTACGCCTTTCAGGATGAAGAGTTGTTACCATCTCTGACTGGCTGTTGCCACTGGAAGAAAGGAGCAAGTGAAAGGTGGCCCTGACTAGGTGGGTGAAAAACCCTCCATACTTCCTCTGCTTGCTTAATCTTTTCTTTCCTGGTGAACTGGCTTGAAAGGCAGTTTAGATGTGTCAGGATCCTCTGCTCTATTAAAAACAAAAAAACAAAAAAAAAAAAAAAATTAAAGTGTTGATTTTAAGCAAAATTTCCTCTCGATTCACATTAAGCTGAAATCAACAGGAAGTTGTGTTTGAAACTGGGATTTTGTAGGGGAGCAGTGTTGTGCCATTACTGACAGGGAAACTAAACTTTATGTGAATGGACTGTTCAGTCAAGATATCTTGGCAGCAAAGATTGTCGGTGTTGGTGGTGTATAAATAATTTATCGTCACCGACTGAGGGGTTTGTTGTATTTGTTGTAATGAACATTTTGATAATTTTTATTTTTTCTTTCTTCTCCAGTATGTGTTCAGGACCAAATCATTTGAGGGAAGAACTGTGCACGAGGAGCTATCCAAGAACATGACTGGCCTTCTGAAGTCAAATGAACAAGTAACAGTGAAACAGGTTTTAAAGGTGAATGATAGCTTGAATTAGCACATTCATAGTTTTACTGCTGGTCTTCTGCCTGAAACTCGCTTTTCTCAGCTCTTTCTCCTCTCCCCTTTCCCTGTATGAGCTTTGTGCAAATCACATCCTGCAGTGATTCAACAGTAGGCTTGGCAGACCTGCTGCAGGTTCTCAGCATAACGCATTTCTCAGAATACGGTTTGCAGAATAAAAGTTCCTCCTGTCTGTTACAGCTCAGTCTGAGTTGGAAACCTAATTCTGACACGATATGATGTGGGCAATTACTCTCAGGAGGCTTTGTTTTAATTTGGAAGTTGCAGGGGAAAATACTCATCTGTATGTAGGACGTTTACATCTGACTTCCTCTCCTAATCACCCTTGATTAACTGTTACCAAAATAGAATGATTGAGGTTTCATGAGGTTCCTCATACCAAACCAGCTCTCAGAAATTCACACATGTGCAAGGCCCATCACTGAGCCTCTCAGTTATGGTACAAGAGCTACCCAGTCCAGCTCAGGAATTCCCAGTGGCAAAAATATGCTCACCTGTTTAAAAAGAACCAGTTCTGATTTCTTGTGCTGAGCCACTGCAGTAGCAAAAAGTGGGATGAAAAAGCAGTAATGCTGGCCTGCCGGAAACCTGGACCATCCAAAAGTACTTGTGGTTGGGTTTGTTTGGGGGTGGTTGGTTTTTTTTTTGCAATTCGTCATCTTTTGGAGTGTGTTTGTCTCACATATCTGAAGATACAGATATCTGTATCCTACCTATTCACTATTAAAAATGATATTTGAAGAACCACTCTGTGTTTTAAACAAGTACCATCTTGTTCTGTGCCAAATTCCAGTCTTCTGAAACCAAAAAAGCAGTTTGTTCTCTGAGATTCTCTGCATCACACTTTTGTGCCAGTTACCTGCAAAAAAGCCATGAAGACAGCGCTCACTAGGAATGGGAAGGCTGTAGGAGTGGTGCCTGGGGGGTTCCTTGTTGCCTTAGACTTTTAAATTTACTTTTTACGTAGTTTTTATCATGGTGCATTACTGAGACATGAAATCCATCTGTAAGGAATGGTAATGCATCATAAAGTATTTATTCAGGTTATCATTTTCCTTTCACTATTTTTTTCTTCTTTTGAACAGCATTCCTGGTTCTTCTTTGCAGTTATCTTAAAATCAATGGCCCAGCACTTGGTTGATACAAACAAAACAAAGGTAAGTATATGCATAATCTCATCAAGTAGGCAATCCATCTCTTAGGGAAAATATAAAATGCAAATCCTGGGAAGTATATATATTCAGACTTTTCTTCTTGACTACATACATTCAAACTTTTCTTCTTGACTGTTCAGTCAAATAAATGCTGCTATACTTTGTAAAATATTTGGCTTACCTAAAAAAAAAAAAAAAAATTATATTACCTGCTAGGCTCAAACCTATTCTTGATTGTACAAGAGCTGAGGATAGATTTCCCACTTCCCTATGGATCAGTGTCTTCTGTTTGAGGTTTATTCTCAGAATAGATCCATGGACTTCTGGGAGTATTTTTCTTCTGTGTTGAATGGCCTGTGCTTTACTGTCTTTATTCCTGGCCTGGATGTATTTCCAGGTTTAATGTGCAGCATCATACACTCTCAAGTTGATGATCTGTTCCCTGCTTAGGTTTCTCGAACTCGGAGGTTTCCAGAATCATTTCAAGCTGAGCTGGATACACTTGTGATGATCTTGGCAGACCATGTTGTTTGGAAGTACAAAGATGCTCTTGAAGAAACCAGGAATGCAAACTACAGCACTGCCAAGTTTCTCAAGGTGAGATGTTCTGTCATTACAGCATCTGCACTTATTTCCCCGTACTCAATGCAAACTAGAGGCCATTCTAGTCAAAGGGATTAAAACCAGTTCTGAGTGAATGATGGCTCGATTTCCAAGTTTGGTGTTGGATTGTTTCATTTTCTATGGCCTTTCTCTAGTGCGCTGTGCACTGAGGTGGCTATTTTAGTCTGTAGACATAGTAAAAATTAAAAGTTCGATTGATTTATTGTTACTGGAAGTAAACATAAAAATCAAGGCAGATTCACCAGTTCCCTGATTTTCCTTGCCCTGCTGAGGGCTGACCTCATCTGCACAGACAATTCAAGTGTATGGGTGACCCAAAGTGAACAGCCAGGTAAGTCAGGCCAAGTACTGCTCTTTTTGGCTATAAAATAATAATTCTTTTTTTTTTTTTTCCCTGCTTTCTTAGCGCTGTTTTACATTTATGGATCGTGGGTTTGTGTTCAAGATGGTCAACAATTATATAAGTATGTTTGGAGCTGGAGATGGCAAGGTATAGCTTCGATTTATTTTGCTTGTTTGTTCCTGGTTTTTTCTAAAATGACTAACTAGCAGAATATTTATATATTGAAACTATTTATGATTCCATGACTTCACCATGCTCAGAACTCAAGTCAGTGAAAACATTTACTGAAAATATGGATTAAAACCTCATGGTTTCGAGCCATCTTTCCCCCTTTTCTGGAAGTAAATAGCCATGTTTTAGCAACTGCTCACTGAGACCTGGAAGAGCAGGCTCTGCAGACTGCCCAGGACAAAGCATTCAGAAGGCTGAATTTAAGCTCTGATTCTTTGAGAGAGAGTGCTTGTGGTTTGATCCATAAAGATCAGCAGCAATTTGCATTAATTTTCTTTGAGGAAGATAGAGTAAGAGCATATGAAAGCAGTTATCACTGTGTAAACTCAAGTGAGGCTGTAACCATGAATGCCATGCTCTTACTCACTGATGATGCAAGAAGGCCAATCTGCTCCAAATTAGTTTGGGCTCACTATGAGGAAAATTCCCTGCAGCCTGAATTTCTTCTGCAAATACCTGCAATAGTCACTGATATAGTTTGAACAATGAATTTCCAACAGCAAGAGGTCCCCAAATTATTCAGCTCGAATCCTTTGCTCTTCATCCACCAGGATGAGTCACGGGCTTTTTCTCTTCCATGCCAGAGTTTATGAGTTATCACACCAGAGCATATATATAGATAACAGAATGTGTTCAAGATATACAGTCTGAATGACTCATCTTTCCCCAGAAAGCTTACAAAACTTTCATCCATCAACTTTTTGTAATTCTTTAGTGGTGATCTGGGCGTTTGTAGATGGAGTGAGATTACTTCAGGTCTTCTTTGCTTCTCTCTGTAACCAACTTCCTTCTGCTCTCAGGTCTTCTTTCACCTAATCTCTGGAACAGATGTAGAATGGAATCTCTCAATTACTGATGTCATAGCCTGAAGTCTATAATTCTGTAAATAATATTATGCAATCTGAAAATTGTTTCCACATTTTAAACGTCCCTGAATACAGTCAACCACAGAAACAGATGTTTAATTTAAAAAAAAAAAAATTAATGGCCAATGGAAAAACCTGAGATTAATCAGTGTGCAGAGCAGTACTTAGCACCTCCTTGGCAGCAAGTGTGTGAGCATTGCCAGAATCCCTCCAGATCCATCTGCCAGGGTGTTGGAAGAAGAATCACTGTGGAGTTGTGACAGATGTACTGCTGGAACAGGCTTTGTAGCACTTGAAAACAATAGTCACAAAATAAAACCAGAGATTTCTGACCTCAAGGGGAGAGAGGCCTTGCATCATTTTCGTTGCAGTCCAATGCCTAAGCAAGAGTCAGTCTTCTAAATGTGCTGCAAGATTTCTTTCTGTGTGTCTTTTGCTGCTTTAACTGGATCGTTTATGTATCAAAAAGATGATCTGCAATCTGACCTCTCTTTTCAGAAAATGTAACAGTGTATAGTGTTGCCTGAACATTTTGTTGGTGTATCAGTCTATAACTAATTGTAATTTTGCTCCACGGAAATATCCCTCACGGTGTTCTGTGTTTTGACATTTAAGGATTGTTTTGAGAGATATTAATTCAGAACTTGAAATGCCTTGTTAGAAATGCAGCTCGTCGCTGTGTTCCCTCAAAATGTCGCAGTTCCTCTTGGGAAACACATTTCAGATGCGTCACTTCTTTATTTGCCATTAGCATGTCCAGCTGTGCTCCTGATGAGGTGCAAGAAAATGTTTCAGGAAAAAATTTCCCTACTATCCCCTACTTGGTAGACTCTGAAAAGTGCATGTTCCAGGTATCCTAGCGTGACAGTGCCAGCAGAAATGCTGCATTTTAATTTTAGCGCAAATTAAAACACTTTTACAAGTACTTTCTAATGCTGGAGCATTCAGGGTAGCCCTGAATAACTGCTTTCTGCCACTGAAAAGAGTGAGCTGAGAAGATGGAAATAAAAATTTGTTACTGGGCATCATATATTATCTTTATATCCTAGTGTTACATCATTACAGTAGGAATGATAAATTCTTGAGGCGGTTGTAAGGCTCCACAAAAGATCACGGATAGCTTCTTTGGAGGGAGATATGAAGGAAATAATACCAAAATTATATATTACCCAAATCCCTTGGAGCTGGAACTCACTGGCATCAACAGAGGAAGTTTTTACTACTGTCAGTAATTTCTAGATCGGAGCTGTTTGGCTGAAACTTGGTATTTGACTGGAAAAAAAAAAAAAAAAAAGTAAAAAAAAAATAAAAAGAGAAGTCATAACTATGATGGTTCAAGATTTCTGTGAACTGGAGAAGATACTTCACTATGATTATATACTTTAATATTAATGTCATCAAAAGACCCAGCGTAGCTTTAAATGTACCTTAAATATTTAGTCTGACTCAGGTTTATCAGTATGTCCTCAACAGAAAATCATAGTTGAAGAATCCAGAAAGCTTGTTTGTCCGTGACAAGTTCTTTTGATAACAGAGGTGAAAACCACGCGTTACTTGTGCAGCTCGGCCTAACAAGCAGTAAGGTTTCATTGCTGGGTGTCAGTGTGAAGTCTGAGGTAGAGATAAGTAGTAGTGGAGCTCTGTCTCGCCATTTCCCCTGTTTTAACCTGAATTGAGGCACTGCCTGTTGTGATTTTCAGACTTTACATCAGTTCAAATTCGACTTTCTGCAAGAAGTCTGTCACCATGAGCACTTTATCCCTCTGTGCCTGCCCATACGGTCGTCAAACATTCCTGGTAAGGTGCCTCCTGGGAGGGTTTCTATACGGCAGCGAGTTATTGGGAGGTTCAGAGAGCAGATAATAATTACCTCTCTAAAGTGCTCTCATCAGGCTCTGAGCCCTCAAGCAGTTTTTCAGGTGTGGCACTTTAGCAGTGTGATAAAAATAACTTAATTTCAGTATGCCTGTAAATAAATGCAACCTCTGACAGCCCACTGAGGGGGTTGGGAGGTGGCTCTTGCTGGAAGTTTTTGAGTTGAATTAACTGGACTCTTTATGATGACTGATTTACTAAATCAGTAAGGCTACTGCAGCATCCATGGGAGGTGGTGAACTAGGGAAGGGTTTCAAAAGGTAGAACAGAAAGGGAAGAAGCTCAAACAATGGACTCATCTCCCTTTTACTTCTGTTTGCAGCATCAAAAAATGCTTTTGGTTCTGACACACAGCTTTTTTAACAGTAGAAGCTGCTTAATTCAAACTTGAGTCCATTTTTAAAAACAAAAGCAAAGCAAATATATTTTTTTACAATTAATACAACGAATAATTAAAAAGTGCCTTTTTTTTTTTTTTTTTTGCTTATTTTTTATGTTTATGAAAAATGAAGACACTGTGACACCACCAGAATCAGCACAGGAATATCGAACATCAGGTATGAACAAAACGGCTGCATAAGCGAGCAGAACTGCACATCCGGAGCTTTAAGGTTCACTGTGACTACTGCCACTGCATTTAGACCGAAATTATTTACCATTTTTAAAAGTGGCATTTCTCTCGATCTATGTGGGTTTTGTAGAACCCCTCCAGCCAGGATATGGGAACGACAATTTCGACTTTGTGCCCCCAAGAAATTAGTAGTCTTATGAGCAAAACACATTTGAGATTCTCATGTGGGAATTTATGCATAGATAGTAGAGACTGCATGATTTTGAGAAATAATAATATTAGATTAATTCATTCTGGGAAGCGAGGGAGCAGAATGAGACAGTCAAATCAAGAAATCAAGGTTTAACAGTGGATTTAAAATTTGAAAACTGTAAGCTGTATATTAATTTAAGCATTCTTGTCCGTTCTGTTCCAAGATATTCCAGAGTACACGCTGACTAATGAATTTTGCCGTAAACATTTCCTAATTGGAGTCCTGCTGCGGGAGGTTGGCTTTGCCTTGCAAGAAGACCAGGATATCAGGCACTTGGCTTTGGCTGTGCTTAAGAACTTAATGGCAAAGCATTCATTTGATGATCGATATGCAGACCCGGTAAAGAAACTGTTTATTCTTTTCATTTGCTTCTTCACACAATAGCTAAACACACCTAGCCACTTGTAAATGTTTAGTAGTTTCTTGAGGATTGCGTTGTGTATTTTATTTTCAGGCAAAACAGGCACAAATAGCAAACCTGTACATGCCACTCTATGGAATGCTTTTGGACAATATGCCAAGGATTTACATGAAAGATATATTCCTCTTCAATATCAATACTTCCAATCAGGTAACTCCATGTGGTTTTTTTGGAGCACTGAAATGGTCAGACTGGGCCAGTCTAACCCAGTCAGTCTGGTGAGAAGAGGTCCAAGTTTGTGCTGATCACAAATTAGCTAACAGAATGCAGTTCTGAAAATGCTGATATATTTGCATCTGCAAAGTTTAATTTGGAAAGTCTCAGGTCGCAGAGCACCTGCAGGGCTGGGATCAGACCCAGGACACCAGCTGGAAACTCAAGATTAGAGGTTTGGAGCCCCAGCCAGCTTCAATACATTTGCCCTGCTGCTGCAGGGTGGGGGCTGAGGGTGTGTGCTCAGGCAGGTCCCTTGGCAGGAGACTGGGAGGCTGTGATGTAAAGAACAACTCCCATTGCCCACAGATTCTTTTCAGGGTTCTATGGTGGACCCAAAGCCAGTACAAAGAGCGAACATGAGCTATATCATGAGCAGGAGGCAGAGCGAGTGCATACAAGTAACTGGAGGAGGGAAGGGGTACAGAAACAGCTTTACTGCCACAGAAAATGTCTGTATAAACTGCGAGTCTGGAGGAGCATGTTTGTTTGTTTGTTTCTTAGAGATTTAGATGCGTTATAATCGTAGCCCTGCTTTAAAAGCTAGAAGCCAACTTCTGCAGGGGTGTTGTGTCATTCAGTCCTTCCAGCAAATGAGCCCATTTCATCTGAGCATTGCTGATGGCCATTAATGTTTTTTTCTCAATGCTATGCTGGTGTTTCCGAAGCAAACACAGTCAGGCTTGCCCAGTCCTTGACAAATTCCACCATGAGAGGGCTTCATATTTGGCATATTATGGCAAGCCTTGATCCTTTGAGGCTCTCAAGTCTAAACAACTGAAAGAAGGTTGTCAAATTCAGCATCTAAGCCTGCTGGGTGTGCTGTCATTATCAAAGTCATGAGTGATATCACCTACTGGGCTTTCCTCTGTTTCTTTTAAATACAGGGATCTAGGGATGACTTGAGCACAGCTGGAGGGTTTCAGAGCCAGACAGCAATGAAGCATGCAAACTCTGTGGACACATCCTTTTCCAAAGATGTTCTGAACTCTATAGCAGGTACAAATAACTGATTGAACACACACATAGTCAGATTTCTGTGTATCTCAATCCATTGTGCTTTCTGCTTAGTGTTCGTGGAGGATGTCATTAACCCTTTTTGTACTATATTTGGGGAAACATGGTATGCAATGTTTCTCTTCCCTTTAGGTGTTTCTGGATTGATTTTTTTATTTCTTTGGTGAAGCTGTTTTTTCTTATACTGCTTCACTTTCTTTCCTGCTTTGGAATGATGCCAGTATTCAGGCTCTCAGAAATCTCTTTGCCTGAGTTCATTGTTGTAGTCTCTGCCTGACTTAAGAATAGTTCCAACGTTTCTCCTGAAAACCCCTGTCTCTTTGGAGGCAAATATTCTTAGTTTTTCCAGACATAACAGAAGGGTAGAAACACAACTCACTTTGTTCATTTTCTCCAAACCCCCTTTCAAAATTCAGGGAAGTGAATTCAGGCATCTTTCCACTGATTTTTGTGGCTTTAGGTCAGGCCTGACAGAATGCAACAGGCCATTTTAATGCCATGAAAAATGGAAACTGAATCATTGTACTTCAACTTGTTGCATGTTTTCAGTACTAAACATACCCATCGATAGCTTTGCTGTTGGAAGGTCAAAGCACTTGTCTCAATCCAGCATGTGACACATTTTAAGTTTTCCTTTTTTTTTTTGTTGTTAGTTTTTGTATCCATAAATGTTTTAGTTTAGCATGTTTGCTATGACTTTCATTTACAGCCTTTTCATCAATAGCTATCTCTGCAGCAAACCATGCTGACTCCAGAGCTTCCTTAGCAAGTCTTGAATCTAACCCAAGTACCAATGAAAAAAACAGTGAGAGAACTGACACGTGTGAAAAGGTACATGTGCAAACGTTGAAAACGCTTACCAGAGGTGGAAGTCTGTCACTATGCTAAACAAGGCCCTCTGCTGTCGCTTCAACAGATCATGAGACCTTTATCTTTGATTGGGTCGACTCTTCGTTTTGACAAGTTGGATCAAGCTGAAACCAGAAGTCTTCTGATGTGTTTCCTTCACATTATGAAAACCATTTCGGAAGGTAAGGAAATGTGCACTCACTACTTAATTTATATTGTTGTAAAATGCTGTGAATGCTGGATCCAAACAAAAATTAGATTAAAATAATTATCAGTGTATTTTACAGGCTTTGGGTCAAGCTTAATTTGCTGTAACAGATACATAATATATTTTAATATCTCCCTTTAGACGCACTGATTTCCTACTGGTTGAGAGCACCATTCTCAGAAATAACAGACTTTTTCAGCATTTTAGAGTAAGTTTACTTTGTGGTTGTTTGATTTGTGCGTTGAATATTCTAAAGTGATGGCCGCAAAAAATTTCTCTTTGGGTTTGTCCACCTAGTGGAATAGGCTGAGATAGCTCTTGTATCTTAAATTATTTTGCCGTGGTCTTCCAAAGTCATAATGAGACATTGTTAATGTGATCCATATCCTCCAGTATGTTGTCACTTCCATGCACAGGGGTCATAGTGCTTTGAGTTCCTTTTGGTTACTAGCAGGTTCATGTGCCACAGGTCTCGTTGAGGCACTAAAATTCAGCAATTTTTTTCCTAAGTATAAAGCCATTAATAGCTTCACATGTGTTAATAGCTTAAAATGTGTTGTTTTATCTTTCAGGGTTTGTCTGCAAAATTTCAGATATCTAGGGAAACGCAATATTGTAAGGTAATGTTCTAGTGACAGACTTTATGTTACAGTATTTAAATATTACAGCATTACATTAGAATTAAATGAGGTTAACAGTAAATCTATGATTTTCCTCCTGAAAGCATCAGTTTTCTATAGGCCAATGCATGCTTCATTTTTTGTTTTATGGAAATAATGTTATCATGGTGATATCTGAATGCATACCTGCTGCAAAAGATGAATTGCATGCAATGATATGATAACCATTCTTGTGTTTATAACTCAAAATACTGGGCCATTCTCAGCACTATTTCTGTTCATATGCCAAACAAGGGAGCTTTGAACACTGTATTTGCATCCATGTAATGGAAAG
This sequence comes from Empidonax traillii, assembly GCF_003031625.1. Classification (NCBI taxonomy): domain Eukaryota; kingdom Metazoa; phylum Chordata; class Aves; order Passeriformes; family Tyrannidae; genus Empidonax; species Empidonax traillii. The sequence goes on along the minus strand of NW_020956741.1, from coordinate 72,015 downwards.
AATAGTTTTAATGGGCATAAATAAGTGTTACACGGCAATAAAAAAAATAATGTTGTGCCTCTCCTTACTCTGAAAATGTGAGATCCTATTCAGCTGTGAAATGTAAAAGGCACACATTATCTCAGCTGATGTTTTGTTTTTAATTTTATGGTACCACTGTGAACTGGTCTATATGTTATGCAGTGTAAAAATTAAAGGTCACCAGATCAACCAGTTCACGCTCCCCAGCAGGTTTTGTCAGGCCTGCATTTATTCTTCAGGGACGTGGCAAAATCACTGTCACGTTTTATAACAGATTAACACTTATTTTCTCTTACCAGGAAAATTGCTGCTGCTTTTAAGTTTGTTCAGGCCACCCAGAATAATGGAACCCTGAAAGGTTCGAACTCCTCTGGCCAGGCGTCGGGGCTGCTCTCCCAGTGGTAATGTCCCAGTGTATTACATTATTTTGTGTAAAAACAAAACCTCTGTTGTCTGATGAAACATGTAGCACATGAGTTTTCATGGATTGCATGGCAATAAGCTGCAGGTGCAGCACATCTTTAATAATATTCCTGGTCATTTCAGGGAAAAGCAGGATCCTTTTCATGTTACAGTGTAAAGCTATATAGAGAAAGCAAGCTTTTGACACTGTGCAGTCACGTTTCTGCTGCCTCCAGTACCTTCCCACTTTTCCTACTCAGATCAGCATTTATTGTCTTGTAGTATAGAGCATTTTTTGGTGATGAGCTGAGGGTTGGAGTACAGTTGGTGACCAGTTCCAACTTGCATTTACATTTATGTATTTCAGTTTGCAGAAATGTTCTTAGGAAACCTGACTTTCCACCCTACCTCCCCAGAAAAATGCAAAACAAAACAAAGCAACAACCCCACCCACTGTGACCATTAATCAAAGACTTTATCACATTAGGTGGCATAAGTCTGACCTCAGTTCAATACCTGTGTTGGGAACTGCTTTTGAATCTGAAATTCTAATTTTTAAAACTATCTTTGTAAAAATAACAAACAAACAAAAAAAGAAACCTAGGTGCAGGAAGTATTTCTGTCCTAGAATATTTTTTAAGTATTGTCAGGGTCTGATTTTGTAAATTTACTGAACTACATTTTTAAAAGAAATAAACTATAAGTGCATTTTAATAAGTTACCTGAATTTTGATATTAAATCTTGCTGAATTCTATAGTAGTTACAAATTCAAAATCTTTTAAAAGATGATGATAATCATTGGTATTTTGGTTCTAAGCTTCTCATTATAAATTAATGGTATATTTGTCAGCATCAAAGAGGATTAAAATAACACATGCATAGGTACACACATATTTTTACTGTCATTGTCAGTTTGTCATTATTTTTTCACCTCACAGAAGCTGTATCATTTTTTTCTCAAGCAGGTTATATTCTTCTTATATTCTGAGCTAACACAACTCATCTCAGTTTCTCGTCATCCAAAGACAGTTTTCCAAACATCACCCAGCTATTTAAGCTGGTGCTGTATTTCAGTTCTCAAGAAATCACAGCACATGTTTGTTTTGTCCACCTCGCTGGCTTTCTTCATCTTTGTTTCTCTGAAAAATTTTGCGTCACTTTGTTTAACTCGGCCTTTGAGAAGAACTGCAGTATCTGACTCGGAAAAATTCTGACCAGGCACAATAGTATATTCTTTGTTTCTGTTTTTAATGGTGTCTTTCCATTTCAGGATGCATTCTACGTCAAGTCACGATGGCCACAAGCACCACAGATCTCAAACATTACCAATAATCCGTGGCAAAAATGCACTTTCTAACCCCAAACTCTTGCAGATGATAGACAGTAGCACTGCAAGTAAGTACAGAAATTGTTTGCTTCCCTCTGGAATTCTGTGGAGTTTAGATCGGGCTCTATACAGACCTTTTTATGACAGAAGGTTCTTAAAATTATGAGATCAAAGTTGTCTATCCCACTTTCCAATTAAGTTTCTCTCCTCCTTTGAGGATGAACAGAAACAATGCAAGGATATACTCACATTTCTGGTGCAGCCAGTGAAAGTGGCCTCGAATTCCCTCTGCTTTCATCTCCTATAAGCAGTTTTCTTCAAAATACCCCTTGGTTAAATGTACACTTAGAATCCCATCTCTACTGTATGAGACTTAATGACCAGATTGCGAATTAAATCATCTTTAGCAACGTTTAGAAGATTGCTTGTAATCTTGTTTTTCATATTTGCAGGTACCTCCAGTGAGACAGACATTGTGCAGTATGTAGACACAGAGGCCAACATTGCTACAGAAGTGTCCCTCACAATCCTTGACCTGTTGTGTCTTTACACTCTGAATCACCAGGTATGTCTTGCTGGTTCTGTTTTCTGTTTGAACTGGTGCCATGTGGGGTATGTGGTGGAAGGAAGCAGGCACGCAGAAAACTTAGAATGCCTGGGACAACAGGATAGGGAAATAAGATATGCCAGTCCTCAGTGAAGGTCTGTTAGGAAGGAATTGACTCATAGTATCCAAACTGAATGGAAGGATGTGGAAGGAGAACACATATCCAAGGCTATGTACAACCCTGCTCCGCTTGAAAGTGTCACACATCTACTGATACAACACCTTTTCTGAATCACGGTTATCCCACTAGATTTCAGAGAGTTTTGACAACAGATTTCCAAGCTGCTTATTATCTATATTTCTTCAACTCAGCAGGTAGACCCTCTGCTTCTTTAAAAATTGCTCAGATTGCTTCAGCAAGCCCAGATGACTTGCTGGAAGTCTCACAACCGCAATACAGCAAACAGGTCCTTTTACGTTTTCGTGTTCCCTGACTGCTACCCTAACCCTTAAATATGGTCTGTACAAACCACAAGTTGTACAGGCACAGAAAGTGCTGTCCTTGAAAAACTGCAAGGAAAGAGCCTGTAGCAAGCTGGAAAAGCCTGGTCTGCAGAGATTTTACATTGAGAAAAGCACCTCCCTGGGACCACTCCGATATAAAGTCCAGCAGATCCTTCTTCTGTTCATTCACTTTAATAACCAGAATGCCCTGTCTGTGAACTTTTCAGAGGCAGCTCCAGCAATCTGACTGCCAGAATGTGTTGATGAAGAAAGTCTTTGACACACACATGCTCTTTTTGCAAATCAACCAGTCAGCAGCAGCTCTCAAGCATGTCTTCGCTGCCCTACGGCTGTTTGTAGGCAAGGTAACTTTGGTTTTATTCTGTTAGTTGTGCCTATTAATATGTTATAAATACAGCTTGGGGGCAGTTGGGTACTTTGAAAGTGTTCTGACCTTCAGTGTATCAATACTTATTTCTGACAAAGATGATCTTATTTATTGCTGATTAATAGTAAGAAGTTCACAATATCTGAAAAAAAATTAGTTCTGGTTCTGAAAATGAAAAATTTATTAGGAAAGAGAAAGTTTTAATGTAAATAGATAATTAATGTCTAGCTCTGTTCTATCTGGCTGTATCATTGACTTTCCTCCTTTTACCACTTATGGAAGAAAGCTTGAAACCCTAGAGGTCCTGGTTTGCAGAGTCCAGTGGTGAATGACTGCTGCTGTCCCCAGAGGAACTAGCAGGAGAATATTCTATACACTTAACCAAAAGTTCATCCAAACTAAAACAGCTTTCAAATACTTAGTTTTAAACACAGAACAGCTTTGGGGCAAAAAGGTGCTTATGTGTCAATCTGTTTCTTTGCTTGTACTGCACATATGTCAGTGATCATGGGCAGTTTGGCACTGGGTGCCAACTGCAAAGGCTGCACAATTTCCAAGTTGTAGAGTTAGATGAGATCTTCTTAAAACTAAACAGAATGTAGCACACAGATAACAATTGCTATGGGAAACTGAGAATAAGCAAGGCTGCCCTCATGTCCTAAGTGTTCCTGTATGAGACACAAGAGTGTAGATCAGTGGCCTCACTCCGGTTGTTGTCTCAGGGGAAAGGGGAGGAAATCATGCTTCTTCTAGTAATGCAGCTTGAGGACCTGGGGGAAACATGAAGTAAACCATCCACAGGCAGCTTTAAATTGCATGCCAGAGAGTCAGGAACAGAAGAGCTCTCTGCACTGGGAGAATGAATGTAAATCCAGAATTGCCCTTTAAATTTATCCTATAGCTTTGGGGGTTGAATTCTCTCTTCATAGTTCAGTGGGAACAGGGATCTGTTGTGGTTCCCACAGCAGAACCTCTTGGGCAGTACTTGAGATCAGTGTCCAATGTGTATGTCCTTCACCTCCCCTCACTCTGTCTTCTGTTGCACTCACCCTGTTGATAACAGCAGGTTTGGCTTCGAGAGCCATGCTGCACTCTCTGTTGCCTCCTGCTGTTCAGAGCCTTAACCTCTGGAAGTTCACTGACTTAGCTACTCAGAGTATTTTCCTTCTCCTGAACAGCTTTTACAGCAGTGCAGAACTGGCCCCCTGCTTTTCCTGGTTAGCCATCCTGCATTCCTTGCAGAGGCTGCTCTGCTGCTGTGCTTGCTGTGTGCCAGCCACTGGCTGGGTATCCTGGAGGCCACTTGGATGGCATATGGTGTTTGTGTGAAAATCTGCGTGCATCTCTTACTTAATCTTAATTTGCACGTGGGATTATGTTTAGTTTAAACCCTGGTGTGAATGACTATGGGAGAGTTGTTTTTTACTGCCAGCTTAACAGAAAAAATCATTAACTCAGAATAACTGCACCAAGGCCTGAGAGTAGTGCTGAACATATTCACGCATTTCTTTTCAACAGTTCCCATCAGCATTCTTCCAAGGACAAGCAGATCTCTGTGGTTCCCTCTGCTATGAAATCCTGAAGTGTTGTAACCACAGGTCACGTTCGACTCAGACAGAAGCATCTGCTCTTCTTTATTTTTTCATGAGAAAGAACTTCGAATTTAACAAGCAGAAATCAATAGTCAGATCCCATCTACAGGTAAGCAAAGTGTGAGATCATCAATATTTAACTGATGCACACTGGTTGCTATCATTATTATTTTTATGCATCGAAGCAAGGCAATTCTCAGTGGCAGCTTGATTTTCCTGCCAAGTGTGAAGTTGGACTGGATTCTCTCCTGTTCTTTGGGCTGTTTAGCTCTGTCCAGAGAGAGACAACAGCTGTGAATGTGGCCATGTCACCAGATAAATGGCTATTCCTGATTCACATGCATTGCTCACAGAAGTGGGAGCAGAGCTTAAACAGAATCTGATACTACAGGCACAGAAATGTAAAGTCCAGTAATAACACACTTACAGTGCAAAATGTGAGCTGTTACACGCATTGGAAAGATTATTCACAATCCTTGCCTTTGTATATGCTGTCTTTTAAGACAGGTATCGCAGTGCACTAGCCTGGTACATCGACTCACACTAAATCAGGGGTTATAAACTATTCTGAAACTCAGATTTTCTTTGCTAATTGCATCCTGTGTTTGCTCCCCCTGTGCAGCTCATCAAAGCAGTGAGCCAGCTGATAGCGGATGCGGGGATTGGCGGATCTCGTTTTCAACATTCACTTGCAATTATAAATAATTTTGCTAATGGAGACAAGCAGATGAAAGTAAGAAACATTTTTTTTCAATCACTGCCTCTTGCAAAAGGTCAACAATTTCACAGGAGCAAGTGTTTCAATAAACAAAATTGCTGGCTCTTATTAGCCAGTGATTTATGCATTCGTAGTGTGCCTCTCTCAGGCAGTCTTGAAATTCGTGAAACTGTTTGTGACTCAGAAGCTTAATAACTGAAAATAGTTTTCTTTCAAACAAAAAAGATTTTTATTTGAAAAATGTATTATTTGTTACTTATTGCTTATTTTGTTCGTTTGCCTGATGTCAGACGTGTCCTGCATTGTGACTGATGAAACGCGATTGCAGTTGACAAACAATTTTTAGTCTACAAACAGTTCCTTTCCTTTCTTCAGTAAATGTGTAGCGAAAACAGGCACAACAGTTGGATTTTGTAATCGCTTGCTAACCACCTGAAAAAGGCACTTATCATTTCTATGAGTTGCCACTGCTATTATGATCACTGTCTATACTAAAAAAAATTGTTGAAAAAAGATTCTGGTTTATAATTTTTGCAATTCCTGTCCAAACATTTGTCAACATGCATTTTGGATTTTATACTTTAGGGGTGCTGTTCCTCCTCTGAAGGTGACTTTAGGGTAGCTCCACTGAGGTTAGTAATAAAGTCAGTATAAAGAAATGGGTAGATACTTAGCATAAGTAATTTGATGTCTTATTTAATAAGATGCAGTTAACAGTTGTATTTGTATTCAAAGTCCAGATTTGATTTCACAGCACTGCAGTCAGTCACACTGCTTCTGTGACGTGCTCATCTCAGTGCAACATAGAGGAGGGAGCATTTAGTTTCATTTACATTTTCTGGTTATTTTTACTTTTAAACAAAACAAAGGAGGGAAACAAGTCTGAAAACATCAAGGATTTGTGTACAATGTGTTCATACTGTGGAACTGTGACTCTGCTTCCAAGGCTACTGAATTGGGGAAAGGTGCAAAGGTCTTCCATAAGCAGAACTTTAGCTCATTCAGGGGTGCTGCATGTGACTCTTTGGATGGTTTTAGTGATGTGTTGCTTATCTTTCCCAAAGAACGTTAATTTCCCAGCAGAGGTGAAGGATCTGACCAAACGCATCAGGACAGTTCTGATGGCCACAGCCCAGATGAAGGAGCACGAGAAGGACCCCGAGATGCTCGTGGATCTGCAGTACAGCCTGGCAAATTCATATGCCAGCACACCTGAATTACGCAGGACATGGCTCGAAAGCATGGCCAAGATTCACGCGAGAAATGGAGATTTATCAGAGGTAAAGTACTTAAATGGTTAGGAAATCCATTTGTCTTCAGGCGGAGATGTTCTGATGAAAAGGGCTTTGAAAGACAGACAGCAGTATCAGTTTTAAGAGAATCATACAGCATCTCTCATATACTTGAAATTAGAGGAATACAGGTTTGAACAACACCCAGAGATGTGATTTGCTCATCCCATTGCCTGATCGTGACTACCTGAGATGTGCTTGAGCAAGACTTGGAGCTGTCTGACAGGGAAGCTGTGGGCAGTGTCACTTTGGCATTTCTGCTGTTTTACCCTAATGGGCACAGTAGCTGTGGTGTAGAGGGGGTTATGAGCAGTGAATGACTTGCATAAAGGATTTTGTTTTCCCCCACTATGGCATAGAAAAGGAGCTTTGTTTATACTGTGTTGTCTTTTTCATCAAAAATTAAATGGGTGATGCAAAACTCCACTGCATAACCCAGGAATATCGTATTTATTAAGTAATCTTAATGGGTTTTGTGAGCAAATCTCTGTAATTACATAAGACACCTAATGAAATTAATGCTCCAGAAGGATTTCATTATTTAGTCCTTTATTTTCTTGGTTAGTTTTGTCTTCCCTTTTCTGCATCAAGACTTGGCAGTGGTGAAAGTATGTGCTCCTTTATCACATGTAATCTGTAAGTCCTGCAGTGCACTTTGACATATGCTGGTCTCTCCTTACAGGCTGCTATGTGCTATATTCATATTGCTGCTCTCATTGCAGAGTACCTGAAGAGAAAAGGTAAGATCAATGTATTCAGAGCCAACTATCTACCTATAAACATTACTGTTGAAAATAAGTTTGGGCTATCCTGCTTTCCTTCCTTATGTATAAAGTATTCCTAAAGTAGCTTGAATTCTTTCCAAATATTTTATTTTTAAAATATGTCATAAATGCTAGTCTTAACACTGGAACAGCGAAAGTGTGTGTTTTGGGTAAAGAGGGTTAATTAAATGTTTAGCAAGCTAGTGCTAAAAGAGAATGCTTCACTTGTTAGTCTGTCGTTATTACATATGCATGTATTAACACATACCAGTAGCGGTTTACTAATACCATCTTACACTATCATAGGTTACTGGAAAATGGAAAAGATTTGTACCTCACGTATGCTCCTGGAAGATGGTCAAGTCTCTGATAGTAATGTGTTACTAACAACTCACAATGGAGGAAGTGAGTGCTCTAACCGTGCCTGTTTATGGGTCAAATAACATAATTAGGAACTCAAAAACCATTGTTCTCCAACTGAGCTGGAAAAATACCAACCAAAGCAAAACTATTCCTAGTGCATGTTGAAGGCTGTAATAAAAAGCAAGCAGTGTCGGAAATGTGTTCTTTTCCTGATGCTCTTTGGCTGGTTTGATGGATTGCTCAGAATGTCTCTGGTTATGGGCATTTTCAGCACGAGAGCAGTTGGCTCTTCATTGGCAAGAGAAATCCCTCTCGGGTCAATTGGTGTTTAGCATGCAAATCCATGTCCAATTCCTTGGCTATCCAAAGCTGGGAGGGCAAGGGGGTGGAATTAATATCTGGTTATCCATATGTAACTTAACAGATAAAGCTTTTTTTTAAATCTGTGATGCTTATTAGAGAAATAAAGTGCAGGCTTATATTTTTTAATGCTTCTATGCCAATGGTTATATGATTTATGAAATGTTTATTTCACAGTAATTATCTGCATGAGATATGAGGAATTTCCACAATGAGCAATTTCTAGGGTCAAGGACAAATATCTGGGGAAGAGAAAACTGTTAGTTTTGGAAAGACCATAGTTTTTGACTTGGACTTGTCTGTGGGCAAGATGAAAAAAAACCATCCTTTTAGAAGGAAGCTTTCTGTGAAGAGCAGTATTTCTGAGGCACTTCAGTAGTGGTAAAATACTTTGGCTGAATAACAGATTACAGTAGGTGGAGTGATGAACCTGGGTCATTTTAAACCTATGTTTAAACCATTTTCAAAACTCGAAGGAGGGGTTTTAGCCTCCTGTCTTAGTGTGTGGGTGGGTTAGCTTTTTTAATTGCACCATAGTAGCATTTTCCTACTTTTTTAATTGAATATGAACTGTGCCAGGAGTTCATGATCTCCCCTGGCAGGTTTACCTCCTCTGCTCGAGAGCGGTAGTGAAATCCTAGTTGGTCAGACTTCCCCTGATCTGTGTCGAGCAATACCTGTGCAAGTTGTTTCTGCTGCAACCATCGCACTAAGGCCTCAGCTTAGCAAATACTCGATGTGAGCTCAGTTTCATTCCTTGTGAGCCTTCCCATCAGCAGCTTCTGCCACCAGCCTGAGGTTTCTACAAGGGAGTTTTCATTTGGGGCTGTGGCAGGACAAGGACATCTGCTGGCAGCAGCTTGAGCCCAGCAAAGGCACAGCCTGGTGTGGAACAGCCACGTCCCCGTGGGCTGTGGGGATCCTGGGGGACTGTGCAGGTCCCACGGCACAGGTTTCACAACTCTAAAGTATATTGCCTCTGCCTGGGAGGGTAATTGCTGTGCACACGTGAGTGTAGCTTCGCAAGGACTGCCAGCACTGCACAGCTCAGGAACCAGAATGCCAAAGAGAGGAGTACCATTGCATCAGGAAAATGTTGTCATTGCCCTTTGCCTGGACAGGTAGATTTACATCACTGACAAAATGTGTAATAGTCTCATAAATTCAGTCAGCTCCATTTGTGCTTCTCATTACTTGGGCTGTGAAAAAAAGTAACTAATCTAGTCACGTGAAATCAGCTCTGTTTCAATGGCATCCAGCAGCTACTTGAATTGACTGGTTATTCCATCATTAATTGACTTTGTTGTGACTTGCCCTTCAAGGCTTATTTTCCATGGGATGGCCTGCTTTTCTGAGCATTACCCCCAACATTAAAGAAGAAGGAGCTATGAAGGAAGACTCTGGGATGCAAGATACTCCCTATAACGAGGTCAGCAGCATTAACACTTACATACCTGTTGTTATTAACAGAGAGTGTTACTTCTAGCGGATGCCTGTGCGTGTTACAACAAATTACAGCGAGTGCACTCACGCAGGATTGAAAGGTGTCACAGCTGTTGCATTCAACAGCCAGGACTGGTGTTGAGCTAACAAGAATGTCAAGTACCAGAGAGGGAAGTCAGGGCAGGGGAGAGCCCACAAAGCAGACCTGTTCTTCTGCACAGCGTGTCAAGTATTCAAGTATTTTCATGTTACTATTATTCAGAGTTTTTTCCTGAAGAAAGCTAGGTCAGCAATGCTTGATTAAACATTGTGTCCTTGCAATAAACCTTAACGTAGAAGTTCCAGAATAAAAATGAAGTAGTGGGTATCTGCTCTTGCTGCATTGCTATTAATTAAATGCCACCAGCTGCCGAGTCATTGAACTGTTTGTGTTTGTGAAATTGCAGAATATTCTTGTGGAGCAGCTGGAATTGTGCGTTGAGTACCTTTGGAAGTCTGAGAGATATGAGCTTATTGCTGAGGTTAACAAGCCTATCATTGCTGTTTTTGAAAAGCAGAGAGACTTCAAAGTAAGTTGGTGTTTGGGTTGGTTGTTTTAAATTATCCTAAAGCAACAGTAAAGATCAAAATTTTTAGGGGGAAAAGGAGCGCTTTCTTTAAAAGGAATGTTTTCTTTCTTCCAATCTGTAATTTTTCCTTTTAATGCTTTGTGCTGTGAGAAAATAAAAAACTCTGCTGTCTTACCTTCCTCTTTTCAGCATCAATACAACAGTAAATTAAAAAAAAAAAAAATCAAACAAACCTCTTTTCTTAGCCAGTGGATGTGACTTTTTTACATGTGTTTTAAACAAGGAGCACATTTCCATTGTATTTAAGTTTAGAAACTACTGATAAATTGCCCGATCTCTTCACAATTTCAGGGTTTCTTGATTTCTTATTGGCTTGGTAATTCCAGTACATAATGGATAAACAGATCATCATCTCATTTACTGATTTTTCCAGGTTTAAATTTAAAGAAACCCAAAGTGGTAGGTAGAAATAAGCTGTATGCTGAGTAAGCAGGTCCTCATATTTAACTTATCAGAAATTTGGGTTCACTGTCCTGGGAAAATGCTGTTTGGCGGTAATTGTGGATAGCATATCTTTGCGTGGAACTGGGAGCTGACTGGAGTTGTTGGCACCTCCCTCTCAGCTGTGTGACTGATACTTGGGTTCTCTGACCCCTCAGTGGGTCTTTACCCCTGCCCGGTAGTGGGGTGGTTCTCTTCCTGTGTGACCCTGTACCCAAAGTCATCCACTGCCACAAAACTGCTCAGAAGATGACAGAAAGCTTGGGATGAATCTTTGGTGACTGCTAACAAGGTTAAACTGTTCCCTGAGCGGGTACAGCCTCCTTGGCAAAGATTTGGGAACCTAGTTAAGGCGAGCCGTGGTTGCAAACAGTGGGATTTCCCAAAATATGCTCTCACCTTCCCTCCCTCTGCCTGTTCCCTGGTGTAGAGGCTGTCTGATCTGTACTACGACATCCACCGCTCGTACCTGAAGGTTGCAGAAGTTGTGAACTCTGAGAAACGTCTCTTTGGGCGATATTACCGCGTGGCGTTTTACGGGCAGGTAAGTCAGCTTGTGTCCTTGTGTATCCACAGATTCCCAGGTTTCAGCCCTGTTCTTCTGCTCCTGACGTATTTCAGGGAAACCAAAACAGGGAAGCGCTTGGTAGTGAGTCAAGGGTAGGAACTGTCTTGTGGGTCAGATTTTCCAGCAGGATTTTGCTCAGAAGAGAGAGCACTCAGTTGCTTCTGTGTAAAACACTGCTGTGGATTTAGTGGTGTAGTGGAGAACAGAGTTACTTCTATGTCAGCTTTAGTTCTTGACTTCATCAAGCAAAACTGAGACTGAGGCAGGGCATGATTTTTCAAACTAAAACATAAAAAAACAACAGATATAAGACATTTTTTTATATATGGCGCTCTCCTCTGATAGAGCTTAAAGCAGAGCACTATGTAGTAGATGTTTCATTGTGTTTTTCTCTGACTCTGACTCCTTCTTCCAGGCCACCTCTGATTCTGTGCAATGTACTGTAGAATAGTTTTATTCCCTCTGCTGTGCTTCAGCATCCTTGAAGCATTATTTTGTGTTTTCTTCCACTACAAACCAGTGTAGCAATCCAGCATGTTCCTTTACGTCCCGGTTTTGGCAAGCATACAATTTCCTGTATTCTAAAATAATAAAGTGTGTAAACAACAGATTGATGTGAATCATTCTGTTTGCTAATTAGATTTTAATGCAGAAATTTGCTCTTTTCTCCTTTTGATCTTATTCAAGGCTGTGGTAAGTCTAGTTCTTTTGCATGTTTTGTTTAATTCTCCTCACACATCCTTCATCCTTCCCTGTACTCTTACTTAACATTAACTTTCCTGTGCTCTCTATTCTTTGGTTCATGGCAGATGAAATAATGTTGTTTCATTCATTGTTGCATCCTGCAAACTAATTTTGTTTGTTCAGTTAGCTGAATTACCAAGCTGTATCTGTTGTCATGTTGTGTGTGTGCACTGTGGGGCCCAATGCTGCATCACCTCATCTCAGTGGAAGTTTCCCTCACCTTCACTGGGATTGGGATTGGACCCCTTCTTTCTTCTCTGTTGAAAATCTTGGAGTAGCATTAATGCTGTTTGAATGCAAGCCTGCTTTCCTGGCCTGTGCAACAGCTCCAAAAAGGAAGGCTGTTGTGTCAGTCCAAGATCCACGGCAGTGATAACTGGAGCACTCTGGGCAGGCTGCAGCCACGATCCTGCTAGTCCCTTGTAGGAGCAAGCAAATGGGGAGTCAGAGGGGAGTGGTGGCTCTTGAGACAGATTAGCAAAGCTGGACTTGCCAATTGCAAGGAGAAAGTGAGCTGCACCTGAGGAAGGGCAGAGTCTTCCTTACACCTGATCTTCCTCCAAACTGGGAGCAGCACAAGGGAAAACCAGGACTCTCCTCGTTGCAGCTTCTTGCCAGGGGCAGTGGCTCTCCCAGGGGGTAATTTAGCTGAAGCACTTCTGCTGAACTGGGTTAACATCTCTGTTACAGTGCAATGACTTTACAGCTGCCAGTGCCACAAGGGCAACTTCATTTAAACAGCTTTAGTGCTCTAAAGCCTGTGACTCTTTCACAGCTGCGTGTTGCTCCCTCTGTTCCCTGGTGCCCCCAGTCCCTGAGCTCTGAATACAACAAGAATTCCTTTGCAGTCATACAAATACACTATTCTGTAAAATACCCAGGGGTAGATACATATGCAAGCACATACACATAAAAAAAAAAGTATTATTAAATATATCCACTTATGCAATAAACATTTTTATCAGTTGTGTAAATAATAAATATTTACATACGTATGTTTTGTAAAAATGGAACACTGCTGTTCCTTAACTGAAAAAAAAAAAAAAAAACTGCAGAGAAAGCAGATTAAAGGACAAAAGAATACTGTAAATACTGTTTGCAGCAAGAGTTTTGGGGGTTCTTAGTGGAAAAAGAAGACCTGCAACTGCACCTGAAAACCCTTCTTCATGCAAAGGCAGAGACAGTGTTCGGTTGCTGCAGGGACCCTGCACAAGGATGGTTTGAATTAATGTGGTCCTCAGGGAGGATGCAGTTGACTATTTACACCAGTAAGCTTTATTTGCTAGCTCAGAGAGCTGGATCTCACGGCAGCTGCTGTTTTAGACTATGAAGTCTGTTAAGGGCCTTTGGTGACAGCTCTTATTGCACCCCCAAGTGACCACACTAGCCAGCACATAGGATTTTATTCGTAGATGAGTGTTTGAGAGGTCAGTATCTTTCTTGAACTAAAAGCCAAAAAAAAAATGTATCTGTTAGATATATTTATTTACACTTCAAGTGTATGTCTGAAGAGCAGATGATGTCTCCCCTTTTCCAAAAGTGATAGAACAGCTGTAGCTTCCCTTACCAAAGAGGGCAACACTCTCACTTAACCGTGGGAGGAGGTGCTCACCTGATACAGGCAGAGAAGGATCCATGAGATGCTAATTCTTGGCAGATAAAGCAGATGGTGTGTGTTCTTCCAGCAAAGGGCAGAGAAGAGTCCGATTTACTGTGAGCACCAAGGGCTGTGGCTAGGGGTGTATGGGGAGGAAGAAAAGCCTTTTCAGAGCTCCCACAGTGCTAGCCCTGGGTCACAGCTTGCCTCCCAGGAAATCAGAGCACAGTGGAAACCAATAACCTACTGTCCAGGAGGTCATCTCTGTTCCATTACCTTCAGCTGTAATAATTTTCATCTGTAAGGCTGTGTTGTCCTTGTAGGGCAAAACCAGCCAGTGTGAAAATAATCCAGGGATATGCGTTGGTAATGTAACCTTAGCTGCTTAATATTTTGAAATCCTGAAATTGGAGGATATTTGGATTCTGAAGAGTATTTAATCTTACTTCTCAATAGTCTTTGCCATACATGTAGCATATGGCAGACATGATTATTTATAGCTCACAATTAACTTCTGCTTGTCACTTGTCAGCTGAAATACTGTAGGGAATATGTGCTTAAACGATGTCTCTTGCATTAGAGATAAGACTAAATCTGTCAGTTGTTTGTTTTCAGGTATGGGGTTTTTTTTTAAGTAGAGCTATTAACAGAGATATCATCTTAGTGTGCCATGAAGCATCAGCACAGAGATTTGGCACTTGCATATAAACATTGTGTTCCAGCATGCAAACATAGACTGAATCAGGGTTTAAGAGCATAAACTACATTCTAGCTTGCTATGCGATTAATTTGGAAAACATGAGGTTTTTTGTTGAAAACACTGAATACTAAAGGAAAACAGATGTCTTTTGACAGAAACAGTCCTGAGTAGAGTGTTTAAGTATGGTTGCATCGAACTAATGAGGTTTTCCCACATGAAGCAGTTTTGCTTGGGTGGAAACAGGATGAGAAACCAGATTATGATCCTGCAGATCTTTTCTCAGTGAAATCAATAGAAATTTGATTGCCTGCCCAGCTCAGTAGATGTTTATTGGGTGTCAACTTTGGAGCTTTAGATTTGTTCTCTAATTACCTGTGAAGTTCTTCATTTCCCTACAGAGTTTAATTGATTACGTTGTTAAAAATTGTGCAATTGTGTTGGAAGGTCACTGTGAGACTGATTAAGATACTGTCAGACGAGCTGCTGTTGCAGATATTAGTCATTGGTTTCCAGTAATGCCCACAGTGCTCTTGGCACTTGCCTTTTATTGCCCCTTGTCCTCAGCAGAGGAGAAGCCACACTTATTTGTTAATAATAATAATAAGATACACTTATTTTTTAATTCCTATTGAAATAAAGCTTAGGGGTGGGGTTCAACCAACATTGAAATTTACAGCTTTTTTTTTTTTTTTCAATTCTGTAAATTTTCTGTGAAGATTTGCCTGGGCAATAATTTTAGTGGCCAAAGCTGAAATACACTTCAACATGAAAAGGCTGGATTTTGCATGAGTACCTTCCAAAGAGATTTTGGAGATACCTCTTGACTTCATTAATTTCTCCCTCTCTCTTTTTCAACAGATGGCAGTTTGCCTAGATATATTGTAGGAAGTATCTGTCCAAGCCACATCATGTTAAATGTAAAGGGCCTTGGGTCTGACATCATTAATGCAATCTGCCTTTCCCCTTATCCCTGCAGCTTCAGGTGTTTTCCTCTGGGTCACTTTGCATTAAGGTGAAAGGAGGAGGCTTTGAGTGCAGCTGCAGTGGTACACGTCCAGATTTCATCAGCAGCATATGAAATCCTAGGAGGAGGGCTGGTGCTGCTCATGGCATTGGGACAAATCCAGTCCTTGTTAATGGGGCACCTGCTGCTTTCTGCTCAGCTGGGGGAGCTTCTCCCAGGGTGTTGATGTACATGTTCATCATGTAGCAGTTGAATGTCTCACCTGCAGGGGATGCAGTGTTCTGTTAACTTTCAGAGGTCGGCATTTCTTCTGAAGCCTGACAGGTTCTTGTTCAGCATGTCAATTGAGCCTTTTACTAAAGCTCTGCCAAGTCCACCCAGTGTATTAAGTAATGACCTTAACAAAACTGAACTGGTTTTTTTGCAAAGGAACACAGTCTGTGTGTCCTTTTTGCTTTTCTTTTTCTTCTCAAGTATAAATAACTTACTAATTGTCCCTGAAAATGCTGCAATTCTATATGACCTTTAAAGATGCCACCAGAGTTCCTCTTCAGCTGCCCTGAAGTGATGCAGAGCAGTTCCCAGTTGGTCCCCATGCCATGGCCACGGGCAGCAGTGCCCAGCCTTTGCCTGCACATGTGGCTCTCCCAGAGAACGATGTGCTGGGTGTGTCATGCTGAGCTCAGCGTCCAACAGGGACTGTTGCACTCATTCTGTTAGCACCAGTGCTTCTCAAATAGTTAATTTTTAACCAAATGATTCAAATTTAAAGATTTTTTTTTTTAATGTCCAATTTTAACCCATGAGGGTTTTGTCGTTATACACACATCAGCACTCTCAAGAAAGCCCTTTAGTGTTTAAGCAGCTGGGTCTCTTACATGAATAAATGTGTAGGAGTTATTTCCTGGGTAACTTTAAAGGCTGCAGACCAGTGTAAATGCAGACCTCTATGTATATGTCTGCTAGGACTGGAGAGAGGTAAGGTTTTAATTTAGGTGCTGGAAGTGGCCTATTGGATGCTCTGGTGGGTATACAGGCAGCCTTGATTCCTGATGTAAACACCGTGTTTAGGCTTTGCCCTGCCTGTTGTGCTCACTGTGTCCTTCTGTTTCTTTCCAAACAGGGTTTTTTCGAAGAAGAGGAAGGTAAAGAGTATATCTATAAAGAACCTAAATTAACAGGCTTGTCTGAGATCTCCCAAAGGCTGATGAAACTTTATGCAGACAAGTTTGGAATAGACAATGTGAAGATCATCCAGGATTCCAACAAGGTATGAAAGACATGCAGTTTTGCACAGGGGAGAGAACTGAGTGTTGATGGCTCAGATTTTGAGAGCTGTGTTTAGAATGAATGTCAGCTGAGTGTATGTGTAAAGTACTGTGACCCAGCTTGACGGCCAGAAAAACCTTCCAGCGTGGCAGGTGCTTTATGGAAATGACAGTGTTATAGCAGGGCCTCCCGGTCAGTAGGAGATGAGCAGCCAGATGTTTGCTGCAAAACGGAAGCAAGTTGTTTTCTGTCTCATTTAGCTTTCATCCACTTTTGTCAATGGCTATATTCGAAGGTCCAACTGTTCTTAAGGGCCACTTGGTTAAAATAGCTTTGTATTTGTCCGTGATCTGAATGTTACATTTGGAAATCTCAGTTTTTATCGGTTTGGCAATGATAGATGAAAGCATCAGCAATGTAACGGACGCACTGGAAGCTCATCACTCTGAACATAATTTTATTGTGCTTGCCACTTATGCACAGGTCAACCCCAAAGACCTGGATCCAAAATACGCCTACATCCAGGTGACGTACGTCACGCCTTTCTTTGAAGAGAAAGAGGCCGAAGATCGAAAGACCGACTTCGAAATGCACCACAACATCAACCGCTTCGTGTTTGAAACGCCCTTCACGCTGTCAGGGAAGAAGCACGGAGGGGTGGAGGAGCAGTGCAAGAGGCGCACAATCCTGACAAGTACGTTTGCTTGGCTGCTCCTGCCTCCCACCACACCTTTCCCAGCTCAGCCCAGCAGTGCGTGTCGAGTGCCAGGTGTTCTGCAGTCAGGGGGCACAGCGTGTTGGACGGGATGATAAGTCATCTTTCCAGAGCTTTGCTCTCCTGCAGACCTGCTGACCGTCCTAGGGAAAGTTATTTTCATTCGTGGAGTCGTCAGCTGCCTTATTTTTCCTTATAATTGGCATCTTAACTGTTCTCGCAGTGATGTAATTTGGGAGTGGTTCTGCTGGAGGCAGCTTACCACTCAGAACCATTGTTCTTTTAATAATAAACAAGTCAAAGAAAAAGACAAGTAGGGTGTCTGTTCTGCTAAGGAGAGTAAATCTTAGCAGATAGAAATTTTTGTTCAAAATGGGAACAAGATACATTATATAGATTTTTTTTTTTTTTTAAGTGAGAGGTAAGATTTCAATCAGTGTTTTGAGACAGGAATGTCAGGAGCACTAGATATGCCTGCTCTTACTGAGTCATATTAAACTGAATATTTTTAGGTTTTTATCATGATTGAAATCTCTTTTTAAAGAAGCATCTTCCTTGAGACTACTACTGAAACTTGACATGCCTGAATTTTGACGTAAGAGAAACTGTCCGAGGTGGAGGTGTTGTTCCCAGGGGCAGCCGTGGGCAGAGAGGCTGATGTTCACAGCAAAGGCTCCCACACGAGGGAAAATCCAGTTCCCCACTGACTTCAGTGCATCTACTTCCCCCAAAGGACAGAGTGAAAAAAGCTGCTTACAGTGCAGGCATAGTCACCTTGAAGTTTTGTTCTGGCAAGTCAAGGAAGAGGTCCTGATGTCTGAAGATGTCTTGTTCCATGACACAGTTTTGCTTGTAAGAAGAAGAAAGGAGGAATAGCTTGTGTGTGGTTGTTTTTTTTAGTGCTTGAGCAGCAGTAGGTGTTTTGAGATCTATACTGAAACAGGTAGTTTCACTGACTTGAAAGTGCAGCTGTTATGGTCTGTCTGGCAAGAACAGAGAAGGTTGTTCTTCCAGCAGATGATTTTCCCTGGGTTATTACATGCTGTCATCAGCTCCCACTGCTCTCAGCCTGGCTCCGTCTTTGGCATTAAGCAGGAATTTCATGACCTCCTCTTCTCCCCTGCTTTTCCCTCTGGCTCACCTCAGTTCTTTTCTCTAAAGGAAACATCCTTTTCTTTTCTTTTTTCTTTTTTCTCCCTTTTTTCCCACTCCTGTTTGATAAAATCGTGTTATTTTCATTCACTTCTTAAGTAAACTTCTGTGCTTTTGGTTTGAGAAGAAAGTGAGGATTACTGGTATGACTGGAGGAGCAGTGGAAGATAATTGTGCTTGAGAGGCTGGAATGGAGCCTGCACAGCATCTCTGCCCCAGAGCCTGCTGGGCAGAGGGCAAGTGCAGTCTGGCTGAGGTCTTTGGTTCACAGGCTCTCTGCCATGCCTGGCTGCGACTTGTGCTTCCAGCTCTGGAAGTCCTGAGTTTCCTGCTCTCCAGAGAGACTGGAGCTCATTTAGGTCTGAGCTGACTGGAGGCAGATGCTAACTGGAGAAGGATATACATGGAGTTTGGGAGGCCTTCCAAAGCATGTAGGGTGATCAGGACAGAGTGGTAGCTTAGATTACACTTAATGCACCACAACGGTACCTTTGCCAAACTCTGAGATCCATTGAAAGGTTTGGGGTGGAAGTAAAGAACTTTAAAGATTAATAATTCCTCTCTCAGCTCCTGTAGTAGTATTTAGGTTGAATATCAAAGGTAACTCCTTACTACTTTAAGGGTGATGTTTTCATAGTCGTTCATCTGTGGGTGAGTGTCGTGGTTTAACCTCAGCCTGCAGCTACACCCCATGCAGCCTCTCCCTCAGTGTCCTCTCATGGGATGGGGGAGAATCAGAAGTGCAAGAGGGGAAAAAATTCATGAGTTGAGATAAAGACAGTTTAATAGGTAAAGAAGAGCCATGCACACAAGCAAAGCAAAACCAGGGATTCATCCACGCTTCCCGTGGGCAGGCGGGTGCTCAGCCATGCCCAGGAAAGCCGGGTTCCATCACGGGCAACAGTGCCTTGGGAAGACAAATGCTGTCGCTCCGAATGTCTCTTCCCTTCCCGCCTCCGTCCTCCAGCTTCATATGCTGAATGTGATCCCATGTGGTCTGGTATATCCTTTGGGCAAGGTGGGGTCAGCTGTTCTGGCTGTGTATCCGCCCAATTCTTTGTGTACCCCCACTCCACTTGCTGGTGGAGCGGTGTGAGGAGCAGAAAAGTCATTGGCGCTGTGTAAGCCCTGCTCAGCAACGACCAAAATATCCCTGTGTGAAATATCAACACTATTTCCAACACAAATTCAAAACACATCCCAGTACCAGCTGCTGTGAAGAAAATTAACTCTGTCCCAGCCAACACCAGCACAGTGAGTGATACCCAATTAGGCTAAACTAGAGGCTCCTGCCTCTAACTTGGAATGTGTTTGATGGGATGTTTTGAGCTGTTTGAAGTTCCGTACGGGCTTATAACTTGGCTTTAGCTCAGAAGAAGAAATTTGTGGAGCCTACAGTCTCAGCAGTGAGAACCTTTTGCCACTTGCATTGTGACAGAGCTTGGTAGCAAAAGATGGTGAATTCAAAAGGAAATGCTCTTCCAACACCAGGTATATCAGAATTCAGTTTGGACCTGCTGTGTCACTTCCACTCGTTTGGTGTTGAAAACTTATTTTTTATGAATCGATGAAGAGTTTGGCAAAGTCGAAAGTTGATCCTTTGACTTCATTGTTTTGCTTCTTAAATGCTCTCTTGTTGGGAGAGTTCTCTGATGCATTTCTTTCCTTTGAGTAGCCAGTCACTTGTTTCCTTACGTGAAGAAGCGTATCCAAGTCATAAGCCAGACCAGCACAGAGCTGAACCCCATCGAAGTGGCAATTGATGAGATGTCCAAAAAGGTCTCAGAGCTCAACCAGCTCTGCACGATGGAAGAAGTGGACATGATCCGACTTCAGCTCAAGCTCCAAGGAAGTGTCAGTGTCAAGGTAATGGCAATTTGCTTCCTTTTTTCTCCTTTTTTTCCCAATGCTTTTACCTAAAATCTTATGCTGATTATTATAATTTCAGGCATGTTTTGTCTATTTCATATATTTGGTCATATCTTGTATTCTAGTGCTGTTGGATCCTGCTCTAAAAGTATAAGGGAATGGAAAGCTTTCCACTGGTCTAGATCACTACTGGATATATGTGAAAATATAACTATTTCAGTCAAGTCTTCTTTAAATAAATATTAAGACCTTTCTAAAAAGACCATCCTATGTCACTTGAGAATACAGCCTATCACACAGCCAAACTTGCAGATTCTTTAATGGGAGTGTTGCTCAGTTTGGCTGGGTCATTTTCCATTTAGGAGAGCTGGAATTGGGGAGAGGTACATGTATTTCTGGTACCCTCATTAAAATGTCTTCAAACCAATATGTAGCTGTCTAGATGGTCAACTAGCTGGGGACTTACAGACTTCAGCTTGTACAAGGTTGACCAGATCCCTTTTCTTCAGCAAAACTCTTCAACTTCCATCCAGGCTACAAGAGGAGTGAGGTGATGTTTTTCTCACAGGCTTGGTTTCCTGAGGCCAGTCCCCAAGCCTTGGATCACAAGAGAAATGGCAGTGGAATGGCTTGTTCCCCGTACCTAAGCTGTGTATTTTTCCCCCAGGTAAATGCTGGACCAATGGCTTATGCTCGAGCTTTTCTTGAAGAGACAAATGCTAAGAGGTATCCTGATAATCAAGTTAAGCTTCTGAAGGAAATCTTCAGGTAAACATTAATTTTAGGCTTTTCACCCCCCTGCATGGCACATAGTATGCTCTATGTAGCACGAGTAGATGTGTCACAAAAAATTAGGCTGAATTGAACCAGCCCAATTTACATCTGCATTTACCCTATCTTACAAATCATTCCCAAGAAAACATTAAGTTTTGGGCTATCCTTGCAGCCTACAGTCCTCTTAATCCGAGAATGAGTTCTGGAATTCCCTTACAACAAGGTGTAATTTGTAAAGGAGAGAATAGATACGGTGCTGTGTGTATATGTACATAGAGAGATAGTTTTTTTCATTATTACAAAATTCGTGTTATTGTTTTTTGTGTTTTTGAACTTGTAGGCAATTTGCTGAAGCATGTGGACACGCTCTTGATGTCAACGAGCGCCTTATTAAGGAGGACCAATTTGAGTATCAGGGAGAGATGAAGTCTCATTATAAGGATATGCTCAGCGAACTCTCTGTAGTTATGAATGAACAGGTCAGTTGATCCATTTTGGTGCTGGTTGGGCTGAATGAGGGTGGCTGATTGTGTCTTCTAGTGACAAAGGAAGCTGTAGAGCGAAATGCGAGAAGTAAAACCTCACAATGCAACAGTCATTGAAAAAACAGTTTGCTCTTTTGTTTGTTTGTTTCTTCCCCTCTCTGTTTAAATCCAGGTATATTATATTATCAATATGGGGGTTTTGTTTTCATTAAATATTGAGTGATCCTGCATACTAAAGCGCAAATTAAACGGTGCTAATTATATCACTGCATGCTTATGTGTAGACCACCTTAGATTGCACCTGAGAAATAGTTCCTCTCTAGCAGTTATGCTGCATTTCCAGGTGCCTGCAGCATCCATAGGCACTACTTGTGGAGAGTTACTTGTTTTAACCACTGGTATCAGTGATGGCATCTCACAGAAGTGTCTTAATTGGCACTCCAGTATGCCATGCTGCATTATTCATCTTCACGTACGAAGTGAATAAGGATCGATTTGAATTTTTCACCCCTTGTTGTGCTTACTGTGGAACTGATCGAGTTTTTCACTGGGTGTAAAGCTCATAATTTCTGGGAGGCTTGGTGTGTGCCAGGTTGGGGTCGAGCTCAGTGGGGGTTTTGCTGTTCTGGGAGTTGTGCTCCCTTCCTGTTTAGGTGCACAGAGATTTGTGAACCTCAAGCATTCCAGTGATTTTATCGTAACTCATATTTATCACTGCTATATTAAGTATGTAAGTATTAAGGAGGTTATTTGTTGCTCAATGTTCGTGCCTCTCCCATGGGAGTTATTTTGGCCATCCAGTCAGTGTGCAGAGGCAGTACCACATGTCCTGTGTGAACTCCTGTTCACCACAAGAATGGAAGATGAATGTTCAACTTTAACAAGGCATGAGCAGCCCTTGAGTCTCAGCATTCATAAAACATTTGGAGAGTTCTATTAAATCCTCATTACTTGTATTTATATCAGTGAGATCTGAGTTTTCTTCATGTAAATGAAAATATTAAATGAAAATACTATATTATACAAAATTACTTGTACAAAACAGTGCTAATATGTAAAGTTAAGAGTTCATCCATCAGAAGTCAAAATTGTCATCTGTTTTACCAAAATCATCTGAATTTGAAAGCCCACACTGAAAACCACTTGCAGTCCTGTGGGGAAGCCTCAGAAGTGCCAGCCCAGTTTCCCTGGCAGCGTGGCTTTCTGGGAAAACTTGACTGCTCTTGCAGTGAGCACATGAACTCTCTACTTCTGAGCTGAGTGTTGCCTCAGAGAAATCACATGCTATAAACTGTGGCTGAAATATTTATCTCACAGTTGGAAAGCTTGAGGCTCTCTTGCAACTGTGCTGTGTGCTTTACAGCAGAACTATTTGCCATCTTTCCCGTTGTCGTACTCAAGAGAGCTTTGTTTCTCACCTACAGCCAGTGACTCTTTCATCACCATATGTTTTTCTCTTTTTTGTTCTGTTTTGTTTTTCTTTTCTGACAGCTCTGTCATGGTCCTTGCTTATACAGCTTCTCTTCTTCCCTGTCTAACATTTCCCTCAATACTATAGCCAAAAGTGGTATGTTCATTTTTCTTACATCTATTTTTTTTTTTCTTTTAATGTCATGTACTTTCCTCACTTGCCGGTTTTTCTGTCGGGTGTGTTTGTTTAGTTTCACGTCTAATGACTCCCTTGCTTGGGATGTAACAAAAAAAAAAAAAACCTGAGTGCCACGGTTATATGTGTGATGTGTTGTCCATGAGCAGTGTTGATAGGGCCTGTTCTTTAGGATCCTAGTGATGAACTTTGGGGAGGCCAGTGGGGCAGCTCAGCAAGAGCCTCCTAATGCAGAAGCTGCCCACGCTGCTGTCTCAGGCGCTGAAGCTGAGTGGTCACGTCTGCCCCAGTAATAACTGTGGTGTGGTTGCTGGGGGTTGATGGGCTAAGATTTTACACCTGGAACTCTGCGAAGGGGAGAGGTTTCTCTTCCGTTGCTGATGCTGCGCGTGAGTTTGCAAAATGTAGGTAACTTCTCAGTTGTGTTTGGATGAGAGCTGTGAGAGTAAAGCAGTTCAGGGAACCCCACAAAGCACCACTTTGCAGAAGCCAGTCACCCCAATCGGGCCCCATTTTACCCCCAACAAAGTGAATGCCATCCCTGTCACTCCATTTACTGGGTAAAAAGTCCTTCTCCTCTGTCAGATCCTTAGCATCACTGTGTAATAAATAAAAAGTGGGAAATCCCTGGTTAGACAACGGACACTTCAGACACCAGGCTATTCAGATCTGTCTCACAGTTGCTTTTTTTTTCCCCCTTTTTTTTTATGAAAAGATTGCCTACAAGGAGGACTCAGCAAAACATCAAGGGATGGAGCGCACCTATTCACGGGTCATCCATAGAGCCAGCTCGTCTGTGCCAGCAGCAACCACTCCAGCAAATCCTGATGCTTGACTGCAGCGTGGGGAACAGAACAGCCTCAGGAAGATCTGGGGTGGCAGGGTTGGGGTTTGTTCTTTGTTGTTTGGGGTTTGGTTTTGTGGGGTTTTTTTTTTATCCTTTTAGATTAATAGTACTGAAAATTAAGTCGATCACGGACAATACCAGGAAAAGGATTTTGTGGGTTTAGATTTTAATTTATTGGAAGTCTTCACGGTGTTATTTTTAAAAATGCAAGCTTGAGAATTTTTTTTTTTTTTATTTTATTGCCCGCCCCAATATTTGCACATTCCCTATCTTTTTTTTTATGTTGTTTTCACTTTTTGGTTTTGAGCAGCCTTTATTAAGCCAGGCTGATTACAAAATTCCCATTGAACAGATAGGTACACAGCAAACCCTAAGTTTGCTATAAATTATAATATATCTAATACTAAGTCCTAGTATACATATATTTTAAAGGTCAGAGTGGATGTTTTATAACATTTAAGTATATTGCAACTGTAAATAGAAGATGTGTAAAATATGTCATTTTTACAAAATTTAAAAAATATCTTTTTAGTTAATTATGACAGTACTAAGAATATGGATAACATTTCAGTTACCATTATATTAAAATATTTGTGTATGTGTATAAAAGCGTCCATAAAATTTTCTCTTTGAAGGTCTGTGAACTCGTTGATTCCCATGTCAGCACTCTCCAGAGCAGTGGAGATCAGGATGCTTCCTGCATCCCTGCTGTCTGTTTGTGTTATGGATGCTGACACTTTTATGACCATCTTCAGAACTTGCCTTCACATTCTGTCCACAGCCTCAGACTGAGGCCACCCTGGGAAACGGCCTCGGTGTAGCTCTCCTGCTTGAGGCCAAGAAAACTCTGATTTTCCTTCGAAGGTGATAGTCCCAGATTTTGCCCAGATCACTTTGGGAAACCGTTTGTTTTGGTTTCTGCATCATGTTGGGATGAGGTGGAGCGGTTCTGCCGGCTCTAAGGAGTTCCCTTTAACCTCAGCGATCCCACATTCTTCCATGTTCATTCACAGACAATCCCTGCTCATTGTGCCTGTGTGTTGGGATTCCTCTCTCCTATGCATGCAGTCCTCATGATTTTGTTAAGCTGGGTTTTTTCTCTTTAGCTCTTTTTTCCCTGGAGAAGCTCTGGTGACTCCCCAGAGGCCTCCACATGTTCACGAATATTTGTTCAGGGCAGAGGCCATGCCATGTCTTTCTACCTGGGATTATCAGGAGGATTTTTCTACTGTGTTTCCTCAATCTGCCCTCCTGTCTCTTCCCATAACAGTCCCAGTTTGCAGCCAATGAATCTCAGCTCAAGCTGTACCCTGGCCCTGCATGCCAAGCCAAAGATGGCATTTGAATTCACCCCGTCTCTGTGCCACTATCCAGCCTATGCCTGCTTCCTGGTGCTCCCAGCACTTGCTGCTGTCCCACTCCCAGCAGATCAGGAGTTTCCAGAAGAAATCTTTGCTACGGGTTGAAACCCACATGGTGTCCTTGCCTTATGGGGGATGGAGGGGAAAGGTTGGGACAGGCACCCCGTGGTTTGGGATGGCCCTGCTCCAGCATTAGTGCAGAGCCAGCCTGAGCCCTCACCTGGGACTTGGTAAGAGCCCAAGTTCTCACCTGTGCTCTGCACACCAGCATCAACCACGTGGCTGGATGGGGAGCTGAGCGCCTTCCTCATCCTCACCTGGAAAAGTCCAGCTCTGCTCTTTGGGCTCTGCGCTCTCCAAAACCAGTAGTCTACTGAAAGGAATGGTTTCTGGCCCAAATTTTAACTTGCTTTCTACCATATATATAGTGGTAGTTGAAGTCACCTGCTTGTTTGTATAAATGGCAGGAAGCAGGAATCAGTGGTGAGAGCGGGAATGCGCCACACAGAGAGGTAAGTGGGCATCGATTCCTCTTCTCCCTTGGTTTGTTGGTCTCCCTGGACTCATTATGTGTTTATGACGATTTGTGTTTATGGATGGGCACTTCAGAAGCCATCAAGGTGATTTGGAGACAGACTGCCCCTAATTAATGTTCACAAGAAATGAGCAACCGCATCTGTTGTTGGGCATCTTTGGGAATAACTAGACTGCAAAAGCATGGTTTGCACCAGGCGAATGCTGCAGGATGACGCCAGGCTGGTCTGAAGCCAAACTGTGGTCTGTGAAGCAGAGGTAAGGAAATCCCTGGATTATTTTCTCAATAGGTTGCACACAAAATGAGTTTCATGTGTCAGTCCAAGGGCTGTTTGGTTTATTTTAAGCAACCAGCTCTGCAGCCCCCTCTGGGTTTTGAAAATCAAGCACATATTCTGGCGTTACCTTATTGCTGGTGTTAAGAGATGCTCAGGCTTGAGTGTATTTGGGTCCTTGTTCCAGATGGCTCTTCCTCTCTTGCTGTGTTCAAACACTTTAAACTTAGTCGAGTGAAAGCAATTAGCAAAACCATGAGCTTTGAAACAGGGCTGCAGCAGGGAGAGAAAACAAAGCATTCAACCATGGATGGTCCCAGCGTTTGAGGGAAGAGAATGAGAGAAATGCAGGGGGCATGTCAGGCTGTAGGTTGATTACAAAGACAGGGCTTGGCCCTTTGCCACGATAAAATTCAGCAACACAAACAGCAGAAGTCCAATGTGTAGGCACTGACGCTGTAGGAAAAGGCTCTTCATACAATTGCTGCTTTTTAAACTCAGGATTACGCAAGGTCTGCACCTTTTTTTTTTTTTTTTTCCTGCCAAGAGCTCCCCTTTGAGAGTCCTTTTGGCCAGGGCCACCACAAGATCATGGTCAGCTGTTCTCAGAGCTGAGGTTTTCTCCAATAAATTGTTTCACAGTATATTCTTACTTACACTTATCCCTCCAGCTGGAGGAGGCTCATCCCCCTGCTGCTGCAGGCAAAGCTGGTGAAAGATTCCCTTTCATCTGCAGAAGGAGATCTTCCTGTGTCAGACTCAAATCGAGCTGCTTTAAAAACTTTTCAGAGTGCAAAAGAAATTATTCATGTTTGTTACTTAGTGGAAGCTCTCTCAACACCCCAAAAGGAGTTAAGAGTTATACATATTTCATTTTTAATCACATCTTCAGTGACACCCAACCACAACCAAAGGCTTAAATTTCAATTAGAGGGGAGATGTATTAAATGTTTAATAGGAATCATTCCTTGCAGGGTAATTATATCTTAACATTCATTGGAGAGATATTACATTGGCAACATAGTTTTCATCTGAACAGGATTTTTTTAAAAAAAAACAAACTTTATTTTTGGATAACATCCAAATGAGAAATGGGAGGAGATGATCTGTACCATTCATACTCCTGACACACTGCTCCTGTTCTGACCACCCACAGGCCTGGATCTGGGAAAAAGTGAATTTACATCCATATGTAGCTCTAAATGGGGCTTTTTGGATCTCAGCATGAAAACTGTTGTTCCACATGTGCTGAGAAGCTCCAGGCTGCAGTACCTTTTACTGCAGTTTGAACGTTTTTTTGAACTGGTAACTGACTACTGGGAATTTCAGCTGTAAGTAATATGAGAGGGTGACTCTTCAAGACAAAGAACATCTTTAAAGTATCTGCTGTTGATTTGAGTGTGTTTACCAATTTTTAACAAGTTTGGTATGCATGCAAAAGATTTTTCTCATTATATTTAGATAATCACAAAAATAATCAGGGTCACACGTTCACAACAAGCAAATTAAAGATTGAAGTAAGCTTTGAACCTAGGCAGTTAAAATCAAAGGATGTTAAAATCAAATTTCAAATGAGAACAGAGAAATGGGACTTGGAGGAAAGCATTCAAAACTGTAGAAAAAGAAAGAAAAGAAAAAACCCAAACAAACTATGTTTGTTATTTAAGAGAATTGGATTGAGATAAATAAAATTAATCCAAAAGGCAAAGAACAGCCAAGCCCATGTAGAACCTATGACCGTGACCAGGAAGAACCTTCAGCTCCACCATCGCTGCATCCTCTCTGCTTTTGCACGAGCTGCTCGAGCAGGAACCACTTGGCATGGACCTCTTGGCCCCACACGGGTTTCCTGCTCCTTTTGCTTCTTTCCTGCTCCTTGGCTGTCTGGCAGCCACGGCATGGAATGGGCAGGTTTCTTTTGGTTGTTTTTTTTTTTTTTCTTTGTGGTTTTTTGCTTTTGCAGTGGCCCCAAGTACCTCCATCCTGACAAGAAGAGGCAGGGGCTCCCTCTCTGGTGAGCACCCTCTGCGCAACAGCAGAGAGAAAACCTGCTGTGGGTCTTCTGGGCTGCACAGATGTTGGGGATCAGCTTCTGTGCAGCAAAACCCCCACTTGGCTTCGGCTCCCAGGTAAGCCCTGTGATGGGAAGAGCCACTCTGCCTGCTCCACACAGAACACGGCTCATCAGAGAGATCAAAACGTGAGCACCGAGTTAGGGACAGCGGGGCAGGACCTCCCGGAGGTCAGATGTGCTGGAGCAGTGCATTTTCCAGGCTGCCAAGGCTGGGGCGTTCAGACTACAAGGCATCAGGATCGTTAGCCCCTGCCTCATTACAAACCCTGTGTAGTGGCCATCCCCACAGCTCTGTTCCCACTGCCTCCCTCAGGGGCAGATGGCTCATGGCACTGTGGGAGGAGGTGCTGCTGACCCTGCAGGGAAGCTGCGCCCAGCAGAGAGAGGTTTGGGATCAATCCTGGGCAGCCACCCTCATCCCACGCCTTCAGGAGCATCTGTCTTTCAGTAATGAGTGTCCTTCAGTCCATCAGGAGTCGCAGGCCACATGGGATATGTGCACAGGTGCTTGTAAAGCTTTCATTAAGTTGAAAATGCGCAGGTATTCTTGGAAAATTTTCAGTAATGCAAAGGTGCAATCACAATTACTGACTTTTCTGTCCAGGCTGTTGAGGTTCTTCGTGTGATTCTTAATTACTCACTAAAGCATCTTGAAGTTCTCAGTGTGAACATCTCCCCCTGAACAGCACCAGAGAAATGCACACTTCCCTTTTTTCTGATTAATTACCCCCCAGCTTATAGAAGCTGCTTTTCAGGTGTGCTTTTTTAAGCTGTGCTCCCCATGTGCTGCTTCAGTTAGCTATAATCACTCGTTTTTGTTGGAGAACAGCTGTGGGGGTGTTACTTGCCCTGTGGTGTGTTTTTGTGACCTGCAGATGCCATGTGGTGTTCCCTATAGTTCTGAGTCATGTTTTAGATGTTTTTTGCACAGATTGAATGTGGCATGATACAGCTACAGAGATTCAGATGTCCTCACATACATTTTATATGGTGTGTTTTGCTTGAGAAAAGAAAACTGAATAAGAAATAATTATTAATATTTTGAATTTTAAGCTGGATTTTCTGCCTTGAGGCTGCTCTGTAGTCACAAGGCTGTTTCCCATGAGTGAGGACTTGTTTTAATTTGGAAGCTGTCACAAGCTCTGTGCAGGTAACTGTGGGCCAGTTGCAAGCTCCTCGTTATGAAAATCTCCAGCTGAGCCTATAGATTCTCTTGCATGAGGCATGGTTTTGTACTCTGTAGCATATGCTGTGCTTGCAGGGAGCTGGCATAAGAGAGGCTCATTCTGATTATTCCACACTAACTTGAGGATCCATTTAAAGGGACAGAGACCCAGAGCCTCGGAAATGCAACACGAAGCCCTGAAGTGCCCTCTGAAAGGGTTGAAACATTTCTCTAGCCTTGCTTCACCACCAGTCCAGTCCAAAACCATAGCCGGGGTTTTCAGACGTGACTCACGGATAGCGGTGTTTCTGTTTCCCACATTCAGGTTAAAGCCTGGTTTTTCAAAAGTGTTGAGCATCCCCTGCTGGAATTCAGACCCCTTTCAGAAACCTTGAATGCTCAAAATTAAAGCAGCCCTAATAAGATATGGGGCTGGATACATCAGGCAAGAGGCTCCATGTGTTACACGGGTGCTTGGCTCCCCGCAGGCACCAAAGCAAGCAGAGGTCTCTTTTAAGAGGGCTTGTGTGGGATTTTCTGCATCCATGTGGGTGTTCAGGCACAGTCAGGTGAATGGTCCTTGCAAAAGAAAAAGGATGCTTAATAGATGTTAACAAGTTAAACAATTACCTTTTAATAGACTAATTAATAACTTTGTGCCATTGTTACCTAATGGGATGTTGAAACCTGAGAATGCTTTACATATATAGTTGATTTTTGCCATCTTGGTTTGTTTCTGGGAGGTTGTGCAACTCGCTCTCTGCAACTGTCTCACTGCACCCGCTGTGAGCAACAGTCACCGCTCAGACGTGGTTAAAAGGGAGCATTTAATTAGTCATGAGTGTGAGGCAAGGTCTCATTCAAGCATAGAAAGCAGCCAGGTTTGTAGGCTGTTATGCCTGGCTACACGTCAGGCTGGCGAGCATTTCAGCGGGGTCTGCCCTCGCCACTCCCCACTTCTCCAAATGCTGCTGGTCATGTCTGTGCCCCAAGGACAGCCCGTGTCCCTGTGCCCCACATCTCCCTCCCACTGGGTGTGCAGCTGCACTTACTCCTCCCACTCCAGCGTCAAGGACAGAGCATTCACACAGACTTGCAATTGCCTTCCTGGGCTCATCCTGCCCATCCACTGGGTAATTTTCATTCCGCTGCCCGAGCTTGCTCAGAAAACAGCTCTGGTCAGAAGTGACATGAGTCAGATGCTGTTCACACTCTGTCGAGACGGGGGTGGTGGGTCAGGGAGGCAGTTCCCGTGCCGGGTGGTGGGGCTTGTTGCATCCCAGGCTCTGGAGATGCCAGCAGGGCAGGAGCGTGTCGCCCTCGGCTTGGGCGGCTTCGTGGATGCTGCTCTGCCCTCCTGCAGAGCTCTGCACGCAAGGGCACTGTCTCAGCCCTTCAGCACGGGTGAAAAAGGAGTTTCATTCTGTGTGGAGGTGGGCTGTGGTTCTGGGGAACACCTTGAGGCAGGGAGGGCAGCCACCTGCCTGTTGGCATGGTAGCACTGGCACCCTCCCACACGGGTGCCTCAGCACCAGCATACCCCGCCTCTGAACTTCAGAAGGGGTTTAGGAATAGCAGATTTCAACTGTGCAATAGGTAGGATCCAAAAGTCACGCTTTTCAGAATAAGGATGGATATTTTTCAGGATTTGTAGTTGTGGGAATGTACCAAAATGGGCCTCCAGGTTCCCCTTTTGTCTGCAGAGCGATGCTGGCTCAGAGGAGGGGCAGGTTTTCCCACGGCTAAAACTGGGGGTGCTCCAGAAAGCCCTGCAATGAATCTTGTCAGTGAATAATTAGCTGATTGCCTTGGTGAAAGCCTGAGGCACTGCTGCAGAAATTGGTTCGAGGTTCTGTACCTGCCTTCGCTGTGGCAGCTCAGGTCAGGGAGGAGCCCAGACTGACCTGAGGAAGGAGCAGCGGCCCTACAGGGATGGACCTCCTGGATAGATGAACGCGGGCTGGGAATTGGGGCAGAGAGGAGCACTGTCCCTGGGGAATCCATGGCCAGGGAACGTTAGGAAACTATTAAACATGACCAGCAAACTTTGGAAGCTGAGCCGTTTGTCCAGTTATTGGAACATTTCCAATTTGTGCTGCAAAATTTATTCTGTCAAACCCGTTCCTCACAAGAAGGATGCATTTCTTTGCCTGGCTGAGCATTTGCAGATGAAAGCTTTTCAAAACAAGATGTGACCTGGCCTAGCAGGGGACACTGATGTGGCTGGCAGCATGCTGGGCTCAGGTGAGGAAGGGCCTTGCAGACTTTGTCACCCTCAAGCTGTTAAATTTGAGTGCATGGAAGACAACACATTTGATATGAGCAACAATCTCAAATCTGCTGCTGAGCCTCAAGCAATAGTACTGGTCAAGTAAAGCATAGGGATAATTTAAACACCTGAAGGTCTAAATGTCTAAACTTCGAGAAGAATGAAAAAGGAGAAATGAAAATTGGAAAACATATAAATTTACCTCTTAAATTTACCATTTACCTCTTAAATTACCATTAAAATGGAGAAATCATTGAGAATTAAACAAGGAGAAGGCCAATATGGTATTAAATTGTGTCATTAGGCTTATTCAGTCCCTTCAGAAGTACAGGAGCGAAATGATGAGCAGTGCATCAGCAAAACAGAATCAGCACACGGAAACCAATTTTTTATTGTTGATTTTTTAATCAACTAAAATATTCTTTTTTTACCTCCTGAAGTTGTACAGTCAAATTCAGATGAGAATTAGGCTCTTTTGTACCACAATCAAGCATAAAACATGTCAAAGTCAGAAATCAAGCAAGGACTCAGGTCACAGGGATGTTCTTGTACAGTGGCCATAGGAAGGTTTTGGCAGTGCCCTTGACCAGAGCTGCTGTTACGCTTTCTCTTGGTCATTTTTTATAGGATGCATAAATCCAGTGCTGCTGACATTTAAGACTCATAATAGCAAACCTCCCCTGGAGACTCCAGCCCTGACAGAGATCTGGGCTTCAGGCTTGATGCCAGATGATGGAGCTCTGAGCCGTCTCTCTTTCCCAAGATTTCCTGTCTGGGCCAAGGGGCTGCTCTGCTTCTCCTCTCTCCTGTCCCAGCAAGGCTGGAGATGCAGTGCAGCATTGCTGGTCCTCAGTCAAGATGCCATAGGACCAGTGTGACGTGGTGCCTTGTGGCAGGCAGGGGTGAAGGTGCAGCAGAGGTATCAGAGGGGGAGCAGAGCACCACCAGGATGGAAATATGTGAGTTAGGAGGAGGATATTGCCAGGCAAAAAGGAAGGGTGTTTATTTATTGCTAAATAGTAACAGAAAGAGCCTTTCCACTTCCAGCCACATTCAGTCTTGTCCCTCTGCGTCCATCTCCTCCTCCTAAAGATTAAAGTCTGTGACAGCTCAGCCATGCTCTGCTCAGTGCATGCTGTGGGAAGGGGCAGCCTCGGCAGTCCCTGCTGTGCTAGTGCAGAGTGCAGGTGTCACAGCACTGACTTTGTGCATGTTTATGGCAGCAGAAGCCTGGTACTTGTGCTCTCTGTTGGTTGGGTTTAGCCCTGGAGAAGGAAGGCTCTGCCTTTTTACTCAGCGACTCCCTTGCCACTGGGAGGCAGGACACGCCTCTGGCTGCACTGTGTCACAGAAAGTATCCACACACCTGCTGTTGATTTTTCAAGGACAAAGTGTTGTGATTTGATGGGGAAAAAAATCATCTTACTAGTGTAGCAACGAGTCCTTTTTGGATTTTTTTTTTTTTCTCTCTAACCTCAGGGGAGCAAGACAGAAGATCTGGTAAGTGAGATGATTACAAAAACTATTCACTGATGGTGGTGGCTGAGCAGGTGCAGTTTTCTGCTGATGGCAGTTCTCACGCTGTACCTTCTCCACTCTCAGCACAGCCCTTCCCTTCTGCGGGGAGCTGCAGAGTATCAAGCAGTGGCAGCGTAAAGAGCTGAGCTCCCCACAGTTTTGGATGAAGCTGCTCCAGAAGGTTTCTGTGCTGTGTTCACAGGTTTTCTGCTGCAGTGCTGCTTGGTATGCGGTTCATACAGTCCACTGAGCACATGCACGAGCAGCCACGTGGAGATATTGCTGTGGGGTTCCTTGAGTCCAGCAGCTGCCAGGAACTCTGTCTTTGGTTATTCTTACCAGTGGAGAGCTTCAGTTATGACTGAGGGTGAATGCAATTTTACCCAGGTCCATGTCCTACCCAGCACGGCTTGCTGAAGCAGCTCAGGTGTGAGAAATTGGCCTTTCTGTTAAACTATTTAAAGCTGAGGTGTTTTATAGCAAAAAACACACAGCTATAGATGTTTGTAGTAGGCACAGGAAGGCACGCTGAACATACACCCAGCTAAAATCTGCAGCCTGTAAGTGTGCCACTGCCAAGAGGCACTGAGGACGTCTCCCACCTGTGGCATGTGCAGTGGCAGCACCTGGGAGCTGGCAGGGCAAGCACACATCTTGGACCCTACTGAACTTACAAAAACAAGGTTGCACTCACAGAGCTCTTTCTGCTTACAGGGAACACACCAATCAGCCCAGTGGCAAAGGTAGCTTTGCCAGGTTTCCACTGCCCAAAACTCCTGAGTCATCTGGCCCCCTGCCCATCCATCCCTGGGAGGAGTTACAGCAGGAGCAGCTGTATGAGGTTACAAGCCATTTCCTCAGAAGTTTCTGGTATATCAAAAGGTCTGTGCCTGCTCTGGTTCCAGAGGAGCAGCAGGCATGGGATCAGGGGAGCAGATGTCTTCAGCTACAGCAGGGGTAAGCTAATTGCTGGGTTGGCAAGTGTCCCCTGCCCAGCCAAACCCACCTGCTACAGGATCAGCAGCAATATTATAATTACACTTGGGTGCTGTCGCTGCTCCAGTACCTGATTTGCTTGCTGGAGAAATAGACCCATAATGGTCACTACGCATTGTCCCCAGCACGGGGACACCTACACTGTTACTGAAGCCTGGGTGAAGCCCTTTTCTGAGCCCAGCTTTGCCTACTTCTACCCATCTGTATATTGTTATGCCCACCACAACATGCACCTCTCTAGGTGGGGAGGAAAAAACTCAGCATAAACTGATGCCTCTTGGTGATGTGATCTGGGTGGGCTGCAGCAAGGACTGCCACGTCCCACCAGGAGCTCTGCCAAGATTAATGTCGGCATCCCAGGCCCAGACAACCCAGCATGCCAGCCCAACAGCAGGCAGGAAAATGTTCAGGGCCTGACTTGCTCCTCCCCTCGCGCTGTGATTGC
Source organism: Empidonax traillii (assembly GCF_003031625.1). Taxonomy (NCBI): domain Eukaryota; kingdom Metazoa; phylum Chordata; class Aves; order Passeriformes; family Tyrannidae; genus Empidonax; species Empidonax traillii. The sequence goes on along the minus strand of NW_020956741.1, from coordinate 37,296 downwards.
ATGAGAGGTCATGAGTGCTGCGGAGTTCATCTGCATCCCGAGAACTCACATTCATTTCGTCCCTCTGCATGCAGAGCTCTCTGGAGAGGTTCCCAGGAGGTGACCAGCAACTCTCATGGCTCCTGGTCCCCAGCCTTGTGCCTGTGTCACTGGAAAAATGAGCAGAGGTGAGTATTCTTGCAGGTTGTACTGCAAATCCCACCTGCCCTTGCTAGGCACAGCGTGTGGCTGTGGGTCAGCAGGGGAGGGAGCACAGTGTGACCTGCAGGAACCACTCCGCCCTTAGGAAGCATTTTTGAAGATGCTACTCCAAGGAGGAAGCACTGCCCACACGGGGACATATACCCCAGGGCAGAGCTCCTCGCCCCCATCCTTGGTTTTCTTTCAGTTCCAGCAGTTTCTTCCCAACTTCCCAGTAGCTGCTGGGCAGCAGCATTTCCTCATAGACCCAGTGGCTTCCTCATGATAGCCCTTCTGACACACCCTCTGGAAAAAAATAAAACTGAGTCATCTGTTTTTTTAAAGCATCTCACAGCAGTTTTCCTTTGCTCCCCCAGCCTTCAGCAGCAGAGCAGGGAAGTGCAAGCAGCTGAAAGCTCTTTTCTTCTCTTTGAAATATTCCTCAGTCACTGCTGAGGTACTGGGAAGTGAGTGGCCTCAAAGCACTGTGTTAAATTATTTTCTTGATGACTTTCTGGTGTTCTCAGTTTTGTATTTTGAAGTCAGTTTTGGGGAGTGGAAAGAATGGCCCACAGGTCTTTGCATTTCACTGCCAGCAGAAAGATGGCTTTAGGGACTAGGTGATGAGAGAAGCACAGGGGATTGTGTTTCTCTTCCTGATGCAAGAATCATGCCTGATCTGTCTCTTGTTACACTCCTGGGATGCTGGTGCAGGTGCACCACTCCACTGAGCCTCCCTCGGTGCCCAGAAAGGGCCTGGGCTCTGCTGCAGCCTTCCAGCAGAGCTTTAGTGTAGCTGCTTGTCCATCACAGCTGCTGGCATATGTTGTTTATAGTGGAGGTCTTGCACTGTATCAGCTTTCATTTGGAAATTTAATTTTCCTGTGAGGAATGGCTAATTCTTTTCCAGATGCTCAAAGCGAAAAAGAGCAATTTTAAAGGAGAGGGGAATCGCTGCCCCGCAAAGGGCAACCCTCCCTCTGTGCCGTGGAGGTGATCGCTGGCATTTTTGGATAAACCAAAGGAAACGGGCTCTGTCCTGCTTGGCCCATGCGGAGAAAACCAAAGCCCGAGGCGAGCGAGGGGGCGGGCAGGTTTTCCGATGGTTTTCCGATGGTGCAGCGATACCGTGTTGACAGTGATTTGTGCGGGGTGTAAGAGGCCAGCGCTGCTCTGAAACGCGAGCCCCCGAATGAATAAATCATGGGCCCTCTCTTAGTAATCTGACAACTCGGTCCAGCCCTCTCAGTGATCGGATCTGGCCCGTGCCGGGAGGGACTCGCGTTGTCCAGAGGATTTAAGAGCAGGGTCTGCCTGCCTGGGAACTCGCAGGAAAGCAGGGAGCCTTCTGCGTGGCGTGGGACCATGGAGGGAAATGCCCACCTCCTCCAGGTCATCCGCAAGATGCGTTCCCAAATCAACAAGCTGGAGAGGGAAAACAGGGCCCTGAAGGGAGAGCTGCAGGTCTGCGGGCAGAGGGTTATGCCACCGGAGAGAGAGGCAGCGAGAGGAGGTGGGGACAGCGATGCGAGGAGCCCCGCCGGTGATGGGGAAGGACCCGCTGGCTCTCCAGCATCGCTGCGGGGAAGCATCACAGCCAGTCCCGCTCTGGCAACAAAGGAGCAGACAGGTACCAGCGAGTCGGGACTGTCTGGGGCTGTCCCACGCAGGATCTCCCAGCCTGGCTATTACATGTCTGCAGGGGGTGGTTGATGAGCTGCTGGTTGTTCGTCTGATCAGCTCCATGTTTGTCTAATCAGCTCCATGAAAGTGCTCTGGCCACCTTTTGTGCTCGCATCTAAACCCACCATAACTGGGTGTCTTGCTCTGTGGCCTTCTTAGGGTGGTACCTGCATCCCCCAAGCTGAGCTTAGTGGAGTATTTTACTGCTGCTCAAAGGATCCGTTTGTTTAAGCAGAATTTGACTTACTGCTTTGGGTTTTCGCAGGCATGGACTATCCTGCTCGTGCCCGTCTCCTGTCTGTTCCAGGCAGAGAAGGGCCAACAGCTGTAACCGTGGCATAACCTCTCTTGCCCTAGCAAAAGATGAGAAAAACGCTACAAACAGTAACAAATAATGATGAGTTGGCTGCATACATCGTGCCAGATGTGCAGTTTAGTTTTGCAGATAACACAGTTCTGGCTGAGACAGAGAGGGGCCAATATATATATAGGAATACATTCTCTTCACAGTTTTATCAGAGGAGAAAAAACAGAAATACTCCCCAGTTAGAGAAGTCTGGTTGTGACTTCAGGAGGATTTAATGGATCAGGAATTAGAGCAAAATGTTGGTTGGTGAGAAGTACTGGAGAAATGGCTTCACAAGTTTTCACAGAGACAAATCTGTGTGAATGAATAAGATGAGAGGCTGAACAGCACTAGTGGATTGATGTGAAGCCAGGTGGCTGCTGCCAAGCCCACTAACCCAGTGGCCAGGTTACCAACCTGAAGGTTTCTTAAACCAGGGCTGCTGGCGGCCATAGATGTCATCACTTTGGGAATAGCAGTCTGGAGTTTTGGCAAGTGGGAAAGCTGTGGCTCTCCCTCTCCAGCTGCCTTCTAGGGGATAGGTTGAGACCCTAAGGCGCTGTCTGGCCTTCTCTGCCTCTCAGCCTCACCACGTACAAAGCTTTTTTGAGCCCAATAGAAGTGACTCAAAATAGAATGATAGAATATTTGGGATTGGAAGGGACCTTAAAGATCATCTAGTTCCAACTCCCCTGCTGTGGCCAAGGACACCTTACACTAGACCAAGCTGCTCAAAAACCCGTGCAACCTGGCCTTGAACACTTTCAGGGATGGGCCACCCACAGCTTCCCTGGGCAACCTCTTCCAGTGTCTCACCACCCTCACAGTAAAGAATTTCCTCCGAACATTTAATCTATATGTCCCCTCTTTTAATTTAAAACTCTTCCCCCTTGTTGTATCACTATCTGCCAGTGTAAAAAGCCATTCTCCAAAAGCAAGTTGAGGATATCTGAATTACTGTTTCCAGCTCTGCTTTTCCCTCTGTTTCTCAGATACTGCCATGACCGTGAGACGCTACCCCCCCATCTCACCAGCTCCTGCTCCTTCCAGTGCAAGGTCCCGCTGGGCTGGCAGGAAACCTTCGAGCAGCGGGTTCCCAGAGGTGCCAGGCAGTGCCTGGCCACTGGCCCCTCCTGCTGCAGCACAGCTCACCAGGGAGGAGGAGAAAGGGCCTGAAAAATCACCCTCCAGCTGTCTCTCCTGCAGCCACTCCAGCAACATGAAGCTGTTTCAGGAACACGTCTATAGGTGCAGGTAGGCTTGGTTTGCCTTCCCAGCATCAAAGCTCTGATAACATACATGCTCTGGGTCTTGGTTTGTTGTCAGTAAAATCTTTGCTTGAATGTATATGGGGACTGAGAAGACCAGAGACCTCTTTTGGGGAAATTGTCCTTGCAATATATGAAGTTTGGCAGTGGTAGCAGGTTAAATTTGCTATAGAAAGGAGAGGCTGGGGGAGAGAGAAAATCTTCACATTGTTATAGCCAGGCAGAATTTTGCAGATTGATGTGATGTTCTGACAAGCTAAGCTTGAAAGGGATTTTTAAACTAGGGCAAAAAAAGCATGGAGATACCAGGGAAGTCTGAACTATGCCTTTGGAAGTGTGATTACTATGGCTCATGGAATTAGATGTACTGTATTGTATTTCCCCTGTAACTGAAGCATTACAAGTTAATGCTTTCAGCCTTGAGAAAAGTAGTCTCAGGATGGTTTCTGAATTAAGTGAGATGGCTGCTGGGCAAGCCCTGAGCTCCTCTGATCATTGATGAGAAGCTTTCCAACACAGGACAACAACTAAAGCTAGTAGCAGCAGTAATGAACTGTGATACATGATAGCTCAGTCACCTCCTGGTGCTGATCTGTCCACTCTGGGAATCCGTTTCAATGCCTGGGTTTAGCCTGACCATGCTGTGTTCAGAAGCAAAATAACCCAAATGACCTCAAAGCACGTGTTTGAGCAGGGAGAACTCCATGGGTCTTCCCGTGCGTGTCCTGGGGAAGGGCTCCAGTGGCCATCCTGGTGGGCTGTGCACCTGCAGTGGGTTGTGTCACCCGTGTGTTTGTATCTGTCCACGTGGCCCATCGTGACAGCTTTTATTCTGCACCCCCTTCAGCAATATGTCCTCAGAGCAGAGCAGTGCCCAGCCCCTTGCACTCCCCCTGCAAAGGCAGCTCAGAGCCCAGCTCCTCGCTGAGAGGCTGCAAGGGACAACGAGGCCAAGTTTCCAGAGGCACCTGGGTTTTCTAGTAAGGACACTTCAGGGTCAGATGTTTTACAGCATTTAGACACCTAAATTTAGTCCCTGGCAGTGAACTCGTATCATTTTCAAAAGCACTGTGACCCTGTAACTCTGGATTTCTGCGTACGCTCCGCTGGGCTCGGGGAAACTCAAGACTCTGGGTGCACATGAACGCTCCGAGAGGTTTGCCCTCGAGCCAGCTCACGTGGAAGGCGTGTGTGGTGGGAAGCACAGTGTGCAGGAGCAGAATGGCAGTGGCAAATACTGCTGCTTGCTCATAGAAAGAGCTTTCAAAGCAACCAAAATAGCAGCGCAGATCTGTTACATCTACTGCCCTGGGACCTACCAGTAACCCTGCGGCCACAGGACGGTGCTGGTGATTTTATCACCACCACTAGAGCTGCCCTGCCAAGCTGAACAGCGGCGAGCGTGGCACCATGACTCATGTCCTCTCACTGCTGCTGCTTCAGGAGAAGAAATGGCCACAGAAAGAGCTTTTTTACCAAACACCCTCAGTAAGCTGTGTAATATCCCGAAGCACAAAAATCTGTGTTTCTTACATCAAAAAAAAAAAAAAAAGTCTAAAATCTTTTTTTTACCCAAAGGTCTAACACAGACACCAATCTTAGTTAGCTTTGCATTAGTAGGGTGGTTTCTAGCAATGAGTTCAGCAAGCTTATTAAGGTTAATTTTTTACAGGGATGACATTTTTGCTTCCCGACGTGCTGCTTCATGTCAGGTTTTCCTATTCTTCTTGTAGCTTTCTCACACTTTGCTCCAAGGCTATAATCCTGTGTTTGATGCTGATTTTTTTCTTGCTTTAAAATTAACTCTGTAAAAGTATCACCTTGAACTCATATACAGCACAGTTGCATCCAAGTAATAAAATAACAGCACTGCTAACAAATCATCAGTAGCTTGCATGTTTAAAATATTTTAATTCCCATATGCCAAAGCATTATTTATACCAAGGGATTCCTGCTTGTGTTTCATAAATAAAAAAGACATTAAATATTTGAATGCAGGATAAGAGAGGATGAGAACTGTTTTCAGGGCTATTACAGTAAAATCACAAAATGTACAAGGCCTGTTTGGTACAAATGTCACCACTGGGGTGTTCAGGTTTCGTTTCACCTTCCAGTGAGACAGGTCTCAGGTGAGAAGGTTGAAGGAAATCACAAAGGTCCTCTGCCTTGTAATCATCCCTAAATATTTTAATATTGTAATTATTTTCCTTCCTTTCTTGTGCTCCTCGAGGGCCTGACTGAGCTGACAAGCATCACAGAGGACAGTCAGAGTGAAAACCAAAGCTCTGCAAAGCTGAACCAGTTTGCATGCCAAACCAACCGGTTTTGGGGCACATAAAGCGGGATGTTTCTGCCTCTGGTGTAATTTACCACATTTGGAAACCACTACTCTCACACCTGCTGGCAGTAGCTGGGTTGCTTCGGTTTTGTTTTGTTTGTTGGGGGTTTTTTTTCTACTTTCCTCGCGTGTTTTATACATTTGTAATCCTCAGAATGCTTTCTCTTTTTTTTTTTTCTCCAGGGGTAAAGTAAAGGCTGTCAGCTTCCTCTTACCAGTGGATATGTCACCATTTGCTGAAAAGCAAGGTTCCCTCAAAAGCCCAGAAAACCAGAGCACAAAACGTCTGATGACCATCGCTGAAAAGGATATGTGAGCCAGTGAATTTTTAAAGGCCTATTGATTCCCCCAGATAAACTGGCCTTAAATGACAGCTGTGTGTCAGTTCCCCCACTGCAAAATGCTCTGGCAGGATGCCCGCAGAGCATCACCCAGCCTGTGTTTCGGGTCACGGCCCGATGTTCAGATGGAAATGGAAGCCGTGGAAAAGGCGGCTGCGAGCCCGTACGCTGGGATGAAGCCACACAAAGCGAAGGTACCTCCGCACAATTCTTCTGGGCAACACATCTCAAGGACCCCTTACCCCAGGACTGACGTAAACAGGCTGTTGAAGCTGTTTTTGGTGTGTTTTTGTCACAAAAAGCACAATCTTTGTCACCGCTTGTGTTTGCCGGTTCTGTGGACAGGAGGGTATTCGATGCAAATGACAAAGTAAGAGCTACTAAGGAGCCTGTGGGGTTTCTCTGTAGGTAGGATTTTCAAACTTCACAGTACTAATGCAGCAAAGTTAAGGAAGCACTACAGAGTCAGTTGATGTCACCCTGAATTTCTGCAAACCTTGGCACTGACTGTTTATGTTCATTTGAGGTTCGCCTCTAAGGGAGCACAGGGGAAAGTAAGCACCCATCACTATGAAAATGTGACTACAAATCTCTTTCTGACTTGGTATGTTAACCCAGGTGGAGACTAAAGGCTGTACACCAAGCCAAAGTAGGAAGAATTGTGAGTATCAGAATCTTTCAGGAATGCCTTGTCAGCACAGCTTGGATCAAAAATCATTAGCAGAAATTCAGCAAACAGGTGCAAAATAAATGTGAGAGAGAACTACAGACAGCTTGTAAGAAATAAACAGTGCTTGACAGTTTTAGTCATATGAGTAAAGATAGTGTCCCATGTGTTTATTTTGATTACAAGTATTTATGGTATCAAAATACTGCACATTGCTATTTCTTTATGTACAGACAGCACTGAATTTTGTATAGAGAATGCATGAAGAGTAGATGTTTGTACTGATAACTTTATGAAAGATTTTCACCTCATTGTCTGATTTTACACTCCTCAGTTTCCTAAAGCGAAAGCAGAGACCTGGTGGGAAAAAAAAATCCCTTCTGGATTTTCCATGAAGTTGTATACTGGTATAAAAATCTGTGCTCCTTTTTGAAATTCACCATGTTTTGTATATTCAAGTACACTTTTAATATATTCTCACCGTTGAAGTAATAATTTCAACTTCACTGCTATTTCATTTGTGTATTTTTATGTTCAGCTTGGGTCCATAGGGAGTTGCACTGTAATATCAGATTTAACGAATTAATGACTTCCAGCAAAAAAGGTTCCAGTTTGGAAAGTTTACTGAACAGCCCATTTTAGAAGGCATTACAGGCCAGTGCTTTCTAAATGCTTTAAAGAAAACATCATTGTCAGGAATTAGACACTGCATATGTGTTCAGTTAAGCAGTTGATTTCAAATCAGCAAAGTAACAAAAAGTCTTTGAAAATCTGGCCCCTGCACCTTTAAGGTACCCAAAGCTTTTGACAATTAGTGTTTGAACACCAGATTTAATGGGATTTTAGAAACCACATGCTTTAGGCAACTTTCAAAGTTTCAACTTTTACTTTTTCTAAGCCTCAGCTTCCATGAAACAGTTCTGGGAATTCTCTTCTCCCACCCTTTTTGTGTCAGTTCACTGCAGACAGGTGACTGACACTAAGAATCCACACCAGTAATCATGTGACAATGTCAGTTGTAGTGGGGTGCTGATGTTGTGGGTATGGTCAAAAAATTAGACTCACTGGACATTTATTAGAGGTATAATGGTCCTAAACTTTTGTATACTTCAAGGAAAAAAAAAAGAAGAGAAAAGATGGAAGGGAAAAGAGGGACAGGAATCAAAGTAGTCATTGACAAATAGCAGTCAGTATATTAACGGAAAGATTTATTTTTCAGTTATATTTTTGCAGTCTTTAGCAGTGCCCACAGATTTAAGAACACATGATGATACACAGGCACAATAATTTTTAGAAGCAGTTGTGCAGATTTGACCTAGCTCTGTATCTCCAGGAGAACCAGACTCCACAGAGTAGCAGAGGCCACAATGAAATCACTTAGCACATCATTTTTACCACAGTACAGCATGAAGTAACTTACCAGGGAGCACTCAATGGCAGTTAAACATTCCAGTATTAAACACCCATAGATGGTTTGGTGCAAAAAGGGCAGGTATAAGCAAAGCGAGTGTTAAAAGACAGAGAGATGCTGGCAGTAATTACACTGTGGTCCTTTTCTTTCTTCTTCCCAGGAGGATCCATACAAGTTCAGAGGAGCTCTGAGCTTCTGCCTAAAACTACTCTGTAATCTATCTGTGTTAAACCCCAGAATATATACTAAACCCTACTCACCGATGGCCAGGCTTGTTGGACAATTTCCGACCAGAAATTCCTTTTTTTTTTCAGAGAGGTGGTCAGAGCTATTCAACCATGCAGGAGTGGGACTGCAAGAGCAGCTGAGACAGCAGGAGGTTCCCTCCTGGACTAGCACTGGCCACTGAGAGACGTAAACTCCTGTGTCACACTTGTGCTTGGGACTAAAGTGGCTTTATATTTGTGCTGTACAGTGGAAAGTGCTCCTGTTAGAGGGTGTGCCTACAACAGCATTCCAGCAGAGTCAGGACTAAACTCCTGAGTGAATTTCCTGGGCAAACCCACTTACTTTACGTTGTTTCACATTGTAGAGTGGCCTCAGAGCACACAGATGAATCTCTTCTGGATGAAACTAAGTCAGAGGATGTGCTTATAAGGTGCTCCAACAGCTAACAGGTATTCAGTGCATGGGACTACATTAGTAAATCCTCTGAAATACTTGCAGTGTGGACAACAGCACTGATGGGTTCACTCTACACATCCTCTCTACTGGTCTCTTTACGTAGACAGAGCTGTAGAGCAGACTAGGGAGCTACTGTCTCAGGGATTTGGAAAAAAAAAAAAAAATCTAACCAGGTGAAATTTCACCTCGTTGTACTATAAAGAGGAAGAGATGCCTTTCATCAGTCTTACCTCTCTGTCTGGCGTTTAAAGAGCCTGGCTCTTTCCACGGACACAAAGGTGGAAATGTGATGCTCCAGACTGTTACAGAGGAGTAACATCATCACTTCTCCAGTGAGTTCTTGCTCAGGGTTCAAACTGGTCTCACACTGGCACCCTTAGACAATGAATCCATGCCCAAAGGTAATAAATCAGTGTGCAGGCTGCATCTCCCATCAAAGTCACCCACCCAGTCCAAGCTCCATTTATAGGAGTGAGAGCACAATTGATGATGCACTGAATCGTCCACAATCTTTATATCCATTGTATTTTTGCTCCTGTGTCTGAAGTCCCTGACAGATGAACCCCAAATTCTCTCTGCCGTTTCTGATCAGGCATAATCTAAGAATATATCAGCATGGAAGTAATTCAGCTGAGCGGCCTCTGACACCAGGTAAGTGATGTTGATCTTTAATGCTGCTGTTCTCAGTGATGTTAGCAACATTAATTCCAGCACTGACAGGCTCCCTCTGGAGTCTTGAAACTTTACTGTTGTTTAGCTGGGGTGACAAAATGAGCAATAAACTGGGAACTCGTTTGACGGTCTCAAATAGTCCATAGGCCTTCAGCAGTCCTCCAGTGCTGTGACAAATTTGATGCTGCGTAACTCCACCATTTACACGTCCTTCTGCCCCCACCCACACATAGATGGCTGGTTCAGAGGTCACAGAGGCTTTTTTTTACTGTTGGGTGCTATCAAGTACACGTTATTTTCTTTTCAGGATGCAAAAAAACCCCAGGTTGTATTAGATCTGTTCTGCACTTCTACTGCATAATTCCTGTGCCCAGCAAAAGAGCTGTTAAGAGATTAAGCTGTTATCACAGTTAAAATGCAGATCAAACTCTGCTAACCTTCCACGGGGAAGTTGTTGGCTGTGCTGAAGTCAAGACAGATGGTCACTTCAGGGAATGTTTCTTTTATGGCAAGTGCTCGTTTGAGTAGGAATATTTCTAGCTGGATGAGTCACCTCTTTCTCGATTACCAAAAAGTGATTTTTTACACAGGGATATTCAAAGACATGGCAGAAGCTGAAAAATACATCTTCACAGCATCTTGCAAGGGTTTCCTTCTCCAGTGGGAGTATTATATAGCACGTGTAGATTTTTTAAAAAAAATAACCCCCACTATTTTATTTTTACTGAAAACTGTGATGAAATGTTCTTTTTTTCCTTTTTTTCTTTTTTTTCTTTTTTTTTACAAAATCATGTGGTGCTGGATATAAAAAAAATCAGTCCCACAACAGCAAAATGCACAAGATCATAACAAAATTTCTCTGTTTAACATAAAACCGAGAAACTTAGAGCAAAGTGCAAAAATTGGAGCGAACATTTCTGTTCTGTGGCTCTTCAGAAGCAGGTTTGACTCTTCCCTGGTTTAGAGGACGAGGACCATCATCTGCATGCTGGTTGCCATGGAGACTCCCATCGCTTTTGGAATCACAAGTTTTGCCTGAAAGGAAACACTCCTGCAGTGTGAGTTTTTAATGACCATAGAGGTTTCTGTTTGTCAGCACATCATATGCTAGATTAACTGCCACGTCTAAGCAGGTGGGAGGGAAAGGAGTAAAATATTTTCTGGTGATTAGTGACAACATATTTAGCCTGTATAAAATCCACAAGGCAGATAAATAGAACTACAGGACTTGCTGCATTAGATTAGGCTGTTATGGCATCAAATCTGTTATCTCTCGGTATCAGCTACTTCAAAGGAGAATAAACTGTGGTCACAGAACACGAGCATGGCAATAAATCCTTGTGATTCCTGCAGGAGACTGGCCTGAGGCCTGAGGTCACTCTTTTTCAGGTTTCACTCGATCAGCTTCCCCATAACTCTATGTTTTCTAGGAAAAGATGTGTACGTGCACAACTGGGTTCATCCATGGGAAGAGCTGTCTAACATTTATCTGTTCTATCTGCACTGCCAGAAGGGCTCTGGGGTTTTACAGCACTGTCAGCTTCTTTCTCCCTAGTGCACAATTAACACCTGGGACTGCTCCAAAGGGGAAATTTGTTTGACCCTAAACAGTGTGCAGAGGGGTTGGTTTCACCAATGTGTGTATGTTGGCATGAATTTCTGGCTTGAGTTACAACAATGGTTATTCAGAAAAGGAATATAAAGAACCTGCAAGATTAAGCCTCAGTTACTTCCTGGTTCTATTGCCTCTGTGAAATGGTAACTGAATAACTACCTGTTAAATCTGCAATTTTCCTTTGATTTCTTCTTTGGAGGTTGTTTTGAGCATCTGTGGGGCCATCAGCATACTTCATTGCAATAGTTGGGGTCTGGTCCTTCTGTGGCTGAGTCTGAGTAACTGAAAGAACAGAAAAGGGCATTTAATTGGGTTGTTTTAACATTCATTTGTTCAAGGAGGAAAAGATATGTCAGGTTGACTCTACCTGGCTGATGAGAACTTGGTATTGTTTCGGTCCTGCCTTCTTGAAAAGACTGAACAGATTCATGGCTGGAATCTGAGTCTTTCATTGGCCTTCCCATAATCTCATTCTCAGTTGCATTTTTATTTCTAATGAGGAAGTATGTGTGCATTTTCCCTTTGCCTTTTACTTCTATTTCTCCTCTCTCGGTAATCTCAAAATTCTTGTATTTTAGGCACCTGCAGTATCAGAAACAAAATGATACATGAAAATTCAAGATTAGCAAAAATGACACTGGAATTTTAAAAGAGCTAAGTAATGAAATCACAACAGTTTGGTAAAAACAGTCTTGATTTGTGAACAACGGAGGGTTTGATTCAACAGTTTATTCAGACCTGCCGTGCTTTTATAGTTTAACATATACAACCTGATCAAAAATCAATGGATCACATAGCCAAATACTTCAGGGTGGTGGAGGGTTCTTATTGACCAGTATATAGAAATTAAGAACTGAGGCCAATATCAGCTAGGCAGAATTAACTCCAGTCATTTCATCAGAGAAGGCAACCAGGTCCATCAAGCACGATTTCTTCTTTATTTTACATACAGACTTGCTGTTCCCAATTGCCTTCTTCACGTGTCCAAAAAGGGATTCCAAGAGGACTTGATTTTCACTAGAACTGACATGAGGCTGATCAGCTGTAGTTTCACACTCTGTCCTCCTTGTCTTTTTTCCACAGAGCTGTAATATCTTTCTTCAGCTGCCGCAGTGCTGACAGCGTTGACCTTCCACAGGTGGCAGTCAGCAGCACTGTAGTGCCCTCACCCAGCTCTCTCATTACCTCATATCCCAGCTGCTCCCATACATTTCCATAGACTGAGATTTCTCAGAAGGCCCCTGATCTGATCCTCTTCCAATACTGGTACTTCACTACTCCTTGAACCCTGACTCTTGGTGCAGGGATTTGAAGACCTCATCAGTGACTGCTGAGGCAAGAAAGGCTTTGAGTAACTCAGCCTTTCTTCAGGGCACTGTCTCTAAATCACCTGCCACCACAGGTCCACATTTCCACTTACACCTCTCTGCTAACACAGCAGAAGATCCCCTGCCTGCCTTTGAACTTTCCTTGCCCATTTCAGTGCTAGCTAAGCTCTCACTTTCCCAGTATCATTCCTGTGTGCCCAGACAATGTTGTTGTACCCATTCCTTTGCAGTTTGTCCTTGCTTCCACCTCTTGCATACAGATTTTACACGTGCATGATATTCTTGAAAATTTAATTTTTACTAGCGTGAGTTTCGGGAAAGTAAATTACAGCACAAAGAGGATAGTTGTTTATGCAGTAAATCCTTAGTAAGCGTAAATAAAACTGTTTCGCTACAAATTATTGTGCTCAGTTGGAGAGGTTTTAAAGCATTTATTATTAAAAGTTCTGACTGTCTTTCTAGCATCTAAATCACTTTATCAGGACTTCCACATAAGCTACCATAATTATTGTTTTAAATATTTTGCTCTCTAGGGTGGAGGCTCTTAAACATCTGCCTCCATATATAAATACAATTGGAAAAATTAGAACAAATAAAACCCTTTACAAGCAGTGATTTTCCTATATAACCTGCTTAAATCAGTGCTGCTAAGGCGGCACCATCTACACTGCAGCTGTCAAGGCAGTGGGTTTTAGCACTGATTTTAACAGGTAAAGTTTCCATCACAGTTACTCACTGGTAGGCACTGGAGCTCAGGTGTATTTTACTGGGGACACCGTGGCTCTCCATCCGGGAAGCTATATTCACTGTGTCTCCAAACAGGCAATAACGAGGCATCTTTTCTCCAACAACTCCAGCCAGGACAGGACCTGTATGGATCCCAACTCGAATCTTTACAGAGACATAAAACACCCCCCAGAAACGTCACTTGTTGTTTAACGTCTTTCTTAAAGCTATTCAGCCACCTAAAAGTTCACCTCAACACAACACTGGACACCAGTCAGATATCAAATTTCCACATGGAGAGGCTCCTCACGAAAAATGTACCCGTGTGGGCCTCGCTCCAAGTCATAGAGGAGTCAGAAGCAGCTCTTTGAGGTCCTGCTGCAACACGTTAACCAGAAGCCCAATCCAAAAAGCAGACAGACACACATGCATCATTGCATTAATGACTTACTTGGATAGGATTTCCAGAAACTGGGTTCTGTACTCCTTTAGCTGCGATTATCATCCCCAAGGCAAAATTAGCAACTCGCTCAGCGTGAGTGGGGACAGGCACAGGGACCCCACCTACCACCATATAGGCATCTCCAATTGTCTCCACCTTTAAACGAGAGGGACAACATGTCAGCATGCCGTGTACATCTTGCTCAGGTGAGGGTTTTGCTGCTGGGGGCTGCACCAACTCCCCCTTTCTCCTAAAAGTTGTTTCAATCACCGAAAAGCTTTAGCACAGTGGAGTTTCCTTGTGACAGAGATCCTCACCTTCACTCCACTAAAAATTTCATTGCATTGTGTCCCTGCTTACTTGACTCACTTTAGATATCAGGGAGAGAGACCCTAAGGAGGAAGGGTTGCTGTGCAAGTGTCAGACTGTTTGCCTTCCTCTTACCCAGGGCAGACCTATATGCAAAGGGCTATCCCCAGGTGCAGACTCCTGAGCCAGGAGGTTGTCTGACAGATTAATGTATTAATTAGCTCTAATTCACAACTGGTGCTGAATTATTTAAGATAGGTTTATTTTTTTTTAAAGTCACAAGAAAGCAAGGCAGACTATTCACTGATGATTAAGGGGTTCACATGAACTTAAGGAACCTCCAAACTCCAGGATGTCAGAGAATGCAGTGTGACCTCAGCAGTTGGGAAGCATCCTTCCTTACAACCAGCTGTTTTCCAGCAACAGCTGCAGCCTGCAAGACAAATTGGGTTGAAGGGATCGTCCTCCTTCAGGTATCCAGTCTCCTTGAAGTGCATGATAAAGGATCGGATTTTGGATTTTCTCCCTGTACCAGAATTTTTGCTGGGAATAGGACAGGCCTGTTTGAAACAGAGAATTCTCAAATGTTTGAAATTCACTCCAGAAGACTGTTACACGGTAAGGAAATTTTCTAAACCACTCTTACAAGGCTTCCCTGTCACATTTACCATCAGTAAACAAGACAAGTTTTAGATTAGATTAACTGGATTTCTTAAAAATTAATAGAACCAATAGGACAGTGGAAACATAGCTTAATATTTGGGTTTGTTCATTAACGTAATGACTTAAAACTGTCCATTATATCAGCCTCAAAGAATGTGTTCCTGTCCATGCCTTCTATAAGATAGCCAAACCCACAGTAATTTTCTGTAACAAATTAAAAACAACTGTAAAAAGCTACTAATGCAAATAGATACCCTCATTATTTTTCAGCTGCAGTAGTAGGAGCTTTAATTTAAGAAGATTTATTCATAACTTCAGATGTTTATAAGCTTGGGCCAAGTTTCTTTAATCAATTTCACTATTCCATTTCTCAATTCCCTGCAATAGTAATCTCATCTTCCCCCTCTGTACCCTAGTAACCTCCTTCAATATTAATAGGAGTTATATACAGGCATCAAAAGGAGATTATTATAGTGACAGATCATTTACTCATGATGGATGATTTAGACAGAATACGATGCTAATTTATCCTAAAATCTGTGGGCCATATCCTGGATACTTCAATTATTGAATACAATTTCCTTGCCAAGGCAGAAATGTCTCTGATTTCCCAGTACAATTTTTGGTGGGATGAACTGTGTGCCTTGCCCGAACAAGGAATGAATTAGATTTGGATTTCACCCTTCACTATTTCTGCCTTCCTAAATATTTAATGTGCTTGGGACAGACAGAAACTTCGGACCTGCTCTTCAGCTCATCAAATCTGGGTAATTCTGGAGATGTTAATAGTACTGACAGTTTAGGTCAGCCAGGGCTCTGATCCTTCCAGCATGGTTTGGAAACCACAGGTACATTAGAGTATAGATCTAGCTGGTGCTCTTTGGGGTCAGCAGGAGATGGATACCATTGCTAAAGTTCTCCATGGAATTAAAAAAAAAAAAGGTGTAGGTATTATCTGGGTATTGTTTATGATGTTGCATGCCTCCACTAAAGGAGACACTAATGACATAGTGACCTATTACAGCAGGTTGAAATAAAGGAACTAGGAAAATTATTCAAATTAGTCCATAAACCAGGATGTCCTGTCATGTTGGATAGGCATTGGAGAAAGGTGAGAGAGAGAGAGAGAGAGAGAGATATGAAAGAACAGCCATTCTGGTGATAGTGTTGTGGAAAGAGACTTTAGACCGTGACAGACGTTATGTTCCTGTCCAAAAATTTTAAACATAATTAATCACAATTCTGCCTGCTTTTTAGTTTGTGTGGCCCTACAAAGAGGCAGTACTTTATGGTTTATAAAAAATCATACCGGGGTGAAAAGGATTTAATTGCATTTAAAAACAAACAAACAAACAAACAAAACAAAAAAAAAAAACACACCAAAACAACAACAAATTTTTTTCCCAGACTATTTCTACAGCCTTTATCAGTCAGTACATACCTTGTACACGTCGTGCACCGTGGTCAGCCTGTCAAATCGCAGGTACATTGAGTTCAACATGAGAACTATCTGAATAGGCTCGCATTGGGCACAGATGTTGGTAAAGGTCACAACATCACTGAACAATATGGTGCACTCCTGGAACTCCCCTGCGAGCAGAAAGACCAGTGGTAAGTGCTTGTAATGGCTGGACAATCACAACAGCTGTTTGAGACTTGTTTGCAAAGGTCATTCTTTTAAGACACGTGTCCTGTCAGTTGTGATGCTCATACAAGTGTTCTGAGATGGAGAAATGTTGATATAAGACTATATCAAATATAAGAATCACTACACATCTCAAACAATCCAGGCATCTGAATACATCACATACAGGATATGCTTAGCACTTTACCTCTAACTCCCTGTACGTGCTTGCTAAAGGGAATTTAAGCATATTCTTGCTATCTTTTATAAAAATAGGAATCATTATGATTCAGTGTTTATAGATAGCATAGAGGAACTTAGAGAATTTCCTAGGAAAGACCAATTTCTTTATTCCGTTCTTTTCTGAGCCCTCATTTCCTGTATAACCACATTAAAACCAAAATCTCAGATTAATGGCAAAATACTGAATTTTGTTCACTGAATGGGCAGCTGCCACCACCTTCCACCCCCTAAGGAAAAATTTTGGCAAGTAGTTTCCAAAGCTTTCTTTGAAAGAATAGCCTATTTTTTTTCATTATCAGCAAGATTAAGGACCTGTGGTCCTCCTTCTACCCATGAATGCCACCAAGCAGAGAAATGTGCTCCACAGCAGTGGCAGAGGGGCTGTGCCAGTATCTCTATCACCATCTCCTGGTCCGTGAATTATACACCACAAATGCATCCTGTTCATTCACCTGCCTCGACTCGCTTCCCCTCTTTCAGCTGGTTGGCCACGTGCTGGGGAAGCATGGCATAGAGCAGAGCTTCAGTCTTCTTCTTCTCTTCCTCCAGGTGCTTGGACAGGATGCGCAGTTCCTCCTTCTTCCTCTCCAGCTGGTTAGAGAGCTCCATCTCCGCCAGTCGCTGCTGGTTGAGGAGAATCAAATCCCTGGTCACATCGTGAGGGGCAATGTCTGCAATGTGCATCTGTCGCTCCTCCAGCTCGTGCAGAGTGCGAAGCAGAGGCGAGCAGAGGTAGAGCATGCACTGCAGGGGCTCCATCCACATCATCTGCCCTGTTTGGGACAAGCAGAAGCGGTAAGAGCTTTCAGCAGAGTGGATTGTCACGTGATGCTCAGCGTTACTGGTGTTCGCTTTAGGGGATGAGTTCTAAGGACAGTGGGGTTTTGTAGGGTCTGGATCATCACAGGAACTTGTTTCCTGGAATTAGAGGTGGGCTTGTTCAGAGGGGAGCTACGCTGGGCAAGTAATTAAATGTCAGGGCCCAGGAAGGCATCACTCCCTCATTGCGACTGCCAGGCAGAGTCCAGCCATGCTCCAGGTCCCTCCTCTTCATGGGGAACCCCAGTGCTCACAACATTTCTTCTCTCCCTCTGCTCTGCTCTGCTCTCCTCTCCTCCTAGTTCTTAAGCTGTTGCTGAAGCCAGTCAGGAGCTTGCACAGGGGAACTGAGAATCGCAGCGACTGAGTGAAACATTTGAAATTTAATCTCACAGTGAGTAGTTTGTGCCCCAGTTAAGTCAATGGCACTTTCTTTCCTGGAAGCTGCAGCTTTCAGTCCCTATCATAAGCTAAATAAGCAGTTATAAAAGCGCTTGAAAGGTAGAAGGGATTTTTGGTGGGGGATTGAGGTTTTTTTGTGTTGAGATTTGGTTATGATTTTGATTTTGAAATATTATTATTATTATTATTATTATTATTATTATTATTATTATTATTATTATTATTATTATTATTATTATTATTATTATTATTATTTACTTGCTTCATAAGCATCATTGGTTTCTGAACAGCAATCTAGGAGTTCCTGTATCTTTCTTTCTCTCTCACCTCATCCCCAGGGCAACTGGATGAACAGCTTGAAAACTAAGAGGATTGAAACACCAGAGACACCATGTGAATTAACCCTCTCCAGCATAAGAGAAAGTACAATTGTGTCCAGTTAAAATTCCTTGTTCTGGTAGCAACACTTTTTTTCAAGGTCTCCCTAAACTCTTTTTTTTTTGACTCTCAGGAATACCAGATTTGACACTCATTATGTAAAGGTGAAAGGAGATAAGGAAAAAGTAGGACATATTACATAGTTCAGAGAAGCAAAATTGAGGTCACAGAACACTTAAACCAAATGTAATTACAGTTAATTACACAAAGCAGAGGATCATTCCATACTCTGTCCTCTCAGCAAAAATAAAGCCAATACATTTTTTTTTTTGCTAAGATAATTTTAACTGGTAAACTCTTACATGACACTGGGGGTGTGTGTGAAGACAGAAATCGGAATCTGAAAATGTGGCTACAAAAAAATAAAAGCACAGCTAACTAATCTATTTTTATCCACATCTGAAACCCAGCCAGTAGCAAATAACTCCCCTCAAAGGCATAAATTAAGAACTAATCGTGTATTCACATGTGGGTTTTGCAGCATTAGAAAAACACCATATTTCTAAGCCTTTCAACTGGGAGTTGAGTTGTTGCTTCTGACCAAAAGTCTTCAAAATGTGGTGAGGTAACAGCAGAATTTGTCTACAAGCATCTACTGTTTCTCTAAACAGAATCATCTAATCTCCTCACTGCCCAAAGGCTATTTATAGGACTTATGTGAGGTCAGGAGTACACAGAAAGACATCAGTTCAACTCAGCATAATTCCGGATTTCATATGAACACTTATGCTACTGACAACACCAAAGTACCTCTCAGCTCTAGCATGGGCCGTTGTTTCCATGACTCTGGCATCATCTCTCTTCTAGTTTGGAAAACAAATTGGCTGTTGATGAATTTCTGAATGCTGGAGATGGTGAAAGGTACTTCTGGGTGAACGATCCTGAAGTACTGGTCCAAGGAGATGCCCATGGTCTGGAGGCCAGGTACAATCTTCTGAATGCTCACCCCAGCTTGCTTCACTCTGAGCTTAAAAAGAAAATATGGACCATGCTGTAATTCGTGTCTTGCTGGGTTCAGACCAAGCTGCAGCTGATCACTGTTTGTACATGTGCACACACTTAGCCTTGCTATAGCACATGGCTTGTTTCTGAGCAAAGTTTCTACCTTGTTAGTGCACTGCTACAAAGCTCTGAATGAGTGTGCTTTATGGCAAGACACCAAAACACCTTGGCAAATATTAATTTTCTAATGTCTGCTTTCTCTTAAACATTGGTGTGTAAAGGTTTAGTTTGTCCCTTTTGGCCTGCTGACCATACATGAGCTCTTAATTGCTGCAGAAATGTCCTGCACTGCCTGTCAGCAGTTTTTGAAGCTCTGACCTAGCTACCAATAATAGGTGTAGGACTTTCCCTCTGTGCACACTAGTAATTTTAATTAAATTACGCAAGTGAGACATCTTGAAAGGTTTAAGAGCCTGAATTTTGTCTAATGTGGGCAGTGGCAGGAAGCAGATTATGTGCTCTGGAATCTCTATCAGCAGGATGCCAAAACATATTCCCTGAGGGCCTGTATTCTGCTTTCTTCTTCTGTCCTATCCTCACCCTCTCCTCTCTTTGCTTCTGTCTGAACATAATATTCTCTCCACAGAGTTGGGAGCAAGAGGAGCTGTAGCTTGCTGGGAACCCAGGCTGGTTGGCAACCTGCCAGAGGGAAGCCCTGCCAAGGGCTGCTGAGTATCCATGCACAGGAGAAGAGACTCAATCCTCCCCCAGAAGGTAAAGAGGTTTTTTGGGTTCTAGATGAGGCTGCACACTGCTCGACTTAGGAGGTAGCTGGGTTTTCCCAGCAGGAGCAGGTAAGAGTAGACTCAGGAGGTACAGGAGCCTCAGCTGCCAGCAAAGCGCTCAAGGCCCTGAGATAGATTAGTAACTGGGAGGAGAGGGGGACTAGCTATAAGCACAAAGCCACTTTAAAGGATGGGATGTGTCTCTGCTGTATCTGGGACAGAAAGGTGGCCACAAACCCCAGAAAGTTCCGCTCAGTATTTGGTGAGGGACAGGCTGCTGCAATAAATTGCTGCTTGTTGGCATATCTGTAGCTGTTTCAGACATGGTAAACTCAGTAAAGTCAAAGGAGATTGCTGTTTGAAATGATCCAGACGCAGCTGTTATGCTCATTGCACGTCTGTGTATTTGTAGGATTCTGCAAATCCTACAGATGAGTGTACACTGCATTCGGAGCACACAGAGCACTGCACTGTAGGACAGTCAAAACAGGGAAGTTACTATTTGGTTTATGTAAACTAAAGGCCTTTACCACATGCTTGTCCTACCTCTTTGTCGAAAACCATATGGAAAGGAAGTCCATTGCAAAATGTTTTTGTGTCAATCCAGAGGCTCTTGGGATAAACAGGATCAAATCCTCTCAGGAGCTTACCTGTGGCAAGATAAATGTGTATTTTTTTAACAAGGCTGCTCTGCATTACTTTTTAGCACTCAGTGAGACAGGACCCTGTATCATAATGAGTGAAGACAAAGCAAACAGCGTGTGGGCCCAGAAATGTGCACACATCTGTGCTAAATGCTCTGCAGCTCAATCCACAGCTGATTAGCAACTAATCTGAGCTGGCTGAAAGTTTAGCACTTAACCACACAAAAAGCACAGAGCACTAGATGCATGAAATTATGTGGAAAAAATAAGAATAGATGAACAACTGTAGATGTTGCTGCTCTACGAGTTTGCAGATGCCATAGCAATAAAACACAGCTATATCTCACAAAAATGTGCACGGAAGTGGACTTAATACACTTTGCTAGCTACTAAGAAACATTTACAAAGAAAAAACCAACATGATCTGGGATTTAGTCTCCTGCACAATGAGCTCGAGTCCACAGCACAGAGACCAAATCACTATTTGATTTCTATTTTACTTACCCTGAGATTTTTTTTCAAAATGGTCACAAATGTACAGAGTAGGTTGTGCTTACTAGCAGATGCTTTTCCGAAAGGGATACAATGGGTAAAATAATCAAACGGGTTCATCTTTTGAATGGAGCAACGAAACCTTTGAGCTTCACAGTATAAACTTGGATTCTCCAGTAACTCACAAAAATCAAAAGGATGATTATTTCAAGCGTTCTCTTTCCTCCAGAAGGTGGCTATGACAGCTACTCTAGTAAACTCTGCTGAAAATAATTCTCAAGTCATTCAGGAGACTGGTGCAAAATATTACAAATTTAGAACCCAGCTTTTAGACGTCTTACTGCTTCAGGGGAAGTTGATGTGAGTTTTTCATTTGTCAAAATCAACCTCTTGATAACTCTCACATTTATAGCTAAAGGATTTTTTTTTTTTTAGTAATAATGCTATTCTAAAATTTTATTTTAAATATATATTAATTTCTTACTCAATATATCTGCCCTTGTAATGCATGTGACACTGCAATAGATGATATCAGGTTCAATTTTTCACTCCCAGATTAGCAGTAGACTTTTGGTAGTGGAGGATGGAATTTGCCTTTCAGAATTTACTATAGTTGAGAACTTTGGAAAGGAGTAGCATCTACCACGTTAAAAACATGTTCTTAAATTCATCATCTTTAAATCAAGTGACATGAAAAGGAAGAATCAAATGCACCACACAATGACACTTTATAGAAGAATACTTTTTAGATGAAAGCCCTGTTTAAGAGACAAGAGTGACAGTCATATTCCATTTAAGTATCTGTCATTACTAAGCATGCTTATTATCTTCAATTTTCCTTTGATTATGTGTGTCTAACAGAAAGAAACTTAGCCAGAAACATTTTGAAAATTCACAGAGGAAATATAAATGGTAATTTCAAAGTGGGTGGGTGGGTGGGGATAGGGAGGCTTACTGACTTTCTTACTGAAGAGACTCAGAAATGATGACAAGCTCCCTCTGAACAATTTCTCACCTCTGCCTAATGCGATTATTCCTCTTAACGTTTTCCAGTGACTTTTCTTAACAGGACAAACAGAGTTTCCTCTGTCTCCGGTTGTATTCTTGGCTTTTTCAAGGTCCTGTTGAAATAAATGAGAAGGGAAATTCAATTTTTATTTTCAATATGTTATAACAATATACTGATAATGAGCATTAAAATACCTCTTTATTCAGTTGGCTCTCACTTTGTTTTTCAGAGTCAACAAGACACTGAGGTGAGGACGAAAATTCTTTTCTTTCCTTGCATGGAAACACAGGGTTTTGAGTGACCAGAAAAACAATATGTTCTTTTTTCCCAGTTCTCTCTTCTTCTTCCGTTTGGTTGACTATTTTCATTGAAATCTCAATGTTAAAAAAATCCAGGGCTGCTGCACCAATGATTCCTGAAGGGGAAACAAATGACAAGGTATAGCCAAGAACAAACCCTATTCATTTTCCCTTTTAGAGGGTCCGTGGTGGAGTTTCACTGTTTCAGAAATCACTTTTCCAAAGGACTCTGGAAGAAGAAAGCAATGTCTGTCGTCCTTACGACCACTGCCGTGATGAGAATATGCACATAGGAGGTAAGCTTTAAAGTTACTCTATCTTTTGCCTTGTCTGAGGACAAATGCTTATTTTCGCTAGAAGCAGCTCAGCAGGGTATCTGAAGAATGTGTTCAAGTAGTCATGGAGCAATAATATGAATTCCCATTAACCCCAAAAAAGTGCAGGGAGTCTGGAGAGATTCTGCTATGCAATCTATTTCAGTCACTGCAGAATATTTTATTTTTGAAAGGAAGGAAATGTCTTTCATGCAGGTGTACGATCAGTTCTCTCATTTCTCTCTAGGTATTAGGCAAAATACCGGACAATGACATCAAAAGCTCTGTTCAAAATTCCAAATAGTTCTGTGCTTTCAATATGGCACAAGTTTTGACAAAGGGGGAAGTCTGGATAAACTTTTAAATTCAGTATCATCTGTGAAAGAAAGGAATACCATCATCTCTTACAGACCTATGGCTGTTTAACCCTTGCACAAGGACAACCGTGGAGATTCCTTTAACACTGGTAGAAGATTCAGTTTTGAGCAGGGTTTAGTAGCAGTTGTACAGATTGCACATCCTACAGGGTGGATGAATGTCTTCAAATCAACAGTAATTTCTGTAATTTCTTCACTGTAATTTAAGGACCATGAGTCACTGAGAATTAATAAGCAGTGAGACTCAATACACACCATGAACTTTAATTTTTCTCCCAAGAAGGGAATTCTGTAGCAGGAATGGATACTTATGGCCTGGGTTGTCATGTCATAAGTTTTGATGGAAGCTACTGGGAGCTAGGAGTGATCAGGCAGTAAGGAAATACTGAGTTCAGGCATCTGGAGACTAAACTTTAACCACACCAATTCCATGGCCTGTCCTCATCTGAAAAACGTCTGAAATCTGAGCTAGGTGTATCTGCAAATATATGATTACTCTGTATATATATTGCATTTTATATGTATACATATAAACATATATATATATGGGGGTGTGTGTATATAAATATATATATATATCTATATATATATATATATATACCTGTACACTGAATTTTGTCTGGTTACCTGGTACAATATGGCACAGACCTCTTCTGTCTGAATAGTAATGTAAATGCATTGACCCATCTTCATTCTTTTCTACTCTAAAAGATGGTGCATTCATTTCCTGAGGAAAAAACAAACAAACAAAAACAAAACCTCAGCATCTCTTTCTGATAAAGAATGTATGATTAAGAAACTGATGCATTCCACTTGAACAAAAGTATTCATGTCTTAATAATATGAATAAGATGAAAAACAGAGAATTAAATATTCTCACCTGTGAAGGAAAATCTGCTATGCAGAATTTTTAAAAATTGCCCTAGCATGTTGGAGTAATCTGTTTCAGAACACAGGAGAACATGTTATAGTGTGTTTTTTCATTATTCATTCACATTGATGAGATGCTGTTCCTTGTGCTATGAACTCTGGCAGAGTCCCCCCCATACCTGCTCAGCAATTACTACTTGGACTTGCCTGGTAAGAAAGGGACAGGTAGCTGTGCAATGCATCCAGGTTCTCTATGAACTCATAGAGATTTCCACCCAGCGTCCTCAGCATGTGGTCATAGCCTGAGCGCTTACAGAATTCAAAGAAATACTTCCCAAACTCTCTCAGAACCAAGTCAGCAGGAACACCTGGCAAAAATAGAGACACCTAGTAAGAAAGGCTTGGAAATGCTGTGAGGTGGACTAAAAGCGAAGGCAGAATGTTTGCAATGTAGGGAGGGCGTTCCAGAGGGCTCAGGAGACTAAACCTGGGCTGCAGTGTCAGGCCTGACCCAGGACGGCTCATTTTTGCAGCGTGGTGACACATACCTAGTACTTTGCAGGCTTTGTCGACAAGCTGCATGGTGATCTCATCTTTGTAAACCTCAAAAGTCAAGAAAGAATCCTGGACTCCAGCCTGCAGTCTACAACAGAGAAGACAATATTCCTGTCTCAGCCGTGCCGTAAATACAACATGCTTGGGTGATTCAACTGGCATTTGTTAAGCACTGTTTACTGGGAACACTCCTTAATCTCCTTCAAGCGTTACACTGGAACACACTACTTCCCATAATGATGTAGGATTAAAATTAAGTTGCTTTAAATTAATTAAATTGCTTTAACATGGCTGAACGGCGGTGTGCACCCCTCAATTCCTGCTATTTTACATTATGGTGTAGGATTCAGGCATCATGGTGTGGGGTACTAAAGCAAGAAGAGTCTTAGTTTGTCTTCTGTTCAGTAGGGCCACAATGCCAAGCTCCAGGGGCTCCACAAAGTGGCTGGTTGCTGTTTTGGTTTTTTTTTTATATTGGTTTCAAAGATTAATATATGTATGTATCTAAGTACCATTTATGTATCTTTATATCTTGGAAAATACCATATAGTTCACAAAGTAAGGACAAAACAAGAGATGGCCAGATTGGATGGGCTTTGAGCAACCTGGTCTAGTGGACGCTTCCTTGACCATGGCAGGGGGATTGGAACAACATGATCTGTGATTCTATGATTTCACTGTTTCTGAAAGTACTGGAATTAAACTAGCTTTATATCAAGGATGACATCTTTTCAGGGTAATTACTTCTCAATATTGTCACAGTGAGCCAGCAAGTCTATTGCACAATTGTCTATAAGACTAAATGTCATCTTTAATTATCTGATATGACAAATTAATTGGGACAAATTAGTATCAGAGTATGAAGTGTACAAGGCAAGAAACTCTTGCTTTTGTCCTGCTAGTTACTTCTAATAATTACTTGAGATATACATCAGCTGCCATTTACCAATGAGAAATTATAATCCCCTGGTGCTGAATTCCTGAGCATTTTCTTTCAATGCACTACAATTATTGGGGACACATTACCTTAATTTTTCCCATGTTTCTTCACCATACTTTTCAACCACCAGAGACTTCAGGCATGTGTTTATAAATCCATACTGTAAACGCAAACACATGAAACGAAAAAATACATACTGATTTTTCAAATGCGTCCCCAACGTGCCACCTGTTCCAGATTCCACCGCTAATTTTATATTGCAAAAGATAAGGTGATAATGTTTGACAGCCATTATATCTTTCAGTAAACAGCACAGCCTTTTACCTCAGCATTTCACAAGCATTCACCAGAACGGAGCCAGCAGCCCATCCTGTTATGCGGAGAAGGACGGGGGGGCTCCCGCAGGTCAGTGATGGGCTGTGCCGTGGATGCAGCCCCGGTGTGTGTGTGTTGGGGGGGCACAGCAGCCACGCACCCGCGGGCGAGCTGGCTGTGCCGTGGCTGCTGTTCTGCGTTAGCAGCGACAGACCCCGCGCTGGAGATGGCGGGGAAATGCTGAAATATCCCCGGGTAGCCCTGCCGGCGCAACGCCAGCCCGAGCGTGATGCGCCCCGAAGTCCGCGGCTCAGCAGCACCCTGCCCGCGGCAGCGACGGACAGAGGCTGTCTGTCCGTCTGTCTGGCTGTCTGTCTGTCCGCCCCGGCTCGCCCGCCGCCCCCCGGCCCCGCTCACCATCCTTTCTCCTCCGCGGCTCCTCCGCCGCCGGTCCCTCCTCGCCGCCGCTGCCGGCCCGGGGGGGTGGCCGGGCCAGGCCCGGCCCCGCCGCGCTCGCCGGGGCGGTGACACCCGGTGGCCGCGGGCACAGACGCGCCGCCAGCACTCGGAGAGGCTCCGGTTGGTGCCGTGCCGGCTGCCCCCCCCACGGGTCAGACTGTTTTCCCGCAGAAAACGCGCGGTTTCCGCAGCCGCCGGTGCGTCAGGGATTCCGAGCGCTGCCGGCAAGCATCCCCGGTGCCGTGGCATCGCCGGCACGACGGCGGGTCACGGCTGCTCCCCCATCCCGGTTCCCTCTGCTGGAGGATGCAGCGCGCCCTGCCAGGATGCGGTGCGATCAGACCCGGCTGGATCACCTGGTCCCAACCTCCTGAGACCCTGCTGGGGCAAGGAGCCGGGAGAGTGACAGGAGCAAGAGGAGGTTTCTTAGGACTGCTCTAGCAGAGCAGGAGCTGCCATGGGGGAGGCAATAGGCACCGTTGCCCAAGGACAGGAGGTTTGTAGGAAGAAGCAGCATCTTCCATTCAGCTGAGCCTTGCGTTGCTACCGTAGGCCTGACAAGCTCCCTGCATGTGACTGCCATCATCCAGGCTGTGACTGCAGCTGCCCAGCCTGCCCAAGAGGAAAGGGCAGCAGCAGGGATGTTAACAGGAACACAGTGATTGGTGTTAGGTGCAGTGAATTCATGGGGTTTGGTGCTTGGTGGAGTTACCTCATGTCCTAAGTTTATTTTTGGAAGAATTATTTGTAGGTCACTCTTGAGAGTGGGTCCTGAGAGGACGCAATGAAGAACTGTTTGGGGGAAAACCCTCTCCCCTTGATAAAGATGAACTTCTGTCCTCTGTCAACCAGACTGGCACAGGCAGCCCTGTGGGTGGTGGAAGCCCAGTGTCACCCACCTCATCTGCTGTTTGGTGCAGGGGCTGTGGGACGCTACAGGGGACTGTGTGCTGAGCCAGAGCTCTGTGCCAGTCTGGCACGGAGGGTTTTTCTCTTGGTGTGGCGATTCCTGTGACCTCACTGATAATAAACCAGGTCTCTTCTCAAAAGCTGTCCCTTTAGCCAAAGCCTGGTTGCAGCCAGGCCCAGAGGAACAGAACTAGCAAAACCTGTGTCCTGCTGCATTCCCACAGCTGTGTGTAGAGGACTAGTTTAGCACAGAAACATATACACAAATCCCTCTCTACTTCCTGGACAATATCAAATATTTATTTAAACATACACCTGTTGGAGCTAGCATTGGCCAGCACAACAGATCATGGTTTTCTGTCCCTACAGTGGTTCTAAGGAGCACCCACACCTGCTGCAGAGCAAGAGGTGCTCCCAGACCTGCAGTCCTGTCCCCACCGCTCACTCAGCTGGAAGTACCTAAGGGGAATGAACACCACATCATCTAAGAACCCTGTGGGTATGCTTATTGCCTTCAATCTATAAATTAATTTCTACTGTACATAAAAAAAAGTAATTTTCAAGTTTATAAAATCTGAGACACTGGAGGGATTTGCAGCTACAGTAAGAACTTTACTATTTTCTCTTCTAGTACTTTAGTATTTTTCTTGTACTTTTCTTTTTCTTACTATATGCATGACACCTAAATAAGCGATCCAGTGGTTTTAATAGCAAAGATTAGCAGCTATCAAAAAGGTTTGGAGGTGCAATTCAGATAAGCTATCCAAAATTCACATTAGTACCTGTAAGCTATATCTATATTGCAAGAGGTAATTCATACTGGAATTGAATTTATTATTGGTTTTGCCCTTCTTTGGTTAGTGAATTGATCCTATTGTCTTTTCTGGTCTGTTTGTTATTATGAGAAAAATTTGGGTAAAGAATCTTTGAGCAAGGATTGTTTGTGTGCATCATTAGGTTGCTCACTCTTCATAGTCCATGGTCCTTCATGGGCCCTTGGCTACGTCTGTCATCTCCAGGTGGATAACAGAACTCTTCCTAATAGAAGAACAGAAAGAAAGAGAGAAAAAAATTGTAATACACTTCTGGTGTGACTCTTTAAAAATTCTTTATTCTTTGGCACAGTGGAATACTTCCTAGAATGTTGAGATCAGCAGCTATCTCTGTTTGTAATTACCAGTCTTTAACCAAAGACAGAAAACCCAACATGTTTCTGTATCTCAGCCCACTCTGTGTAAAATGAAGACAACAATACTCCCCTTTCCAATCTGTTGCTGTGCTCTGGTGATGGTGTTTGTGGTCTCCCCTGGTGCAGTGCATTCACATCTCCCAGACTATACCGGACCTCTGGCACTGACACAAAGTGACACCTGCTGCAGCAGAGCAGGTATATTTGGGTACGGAAAGGAGAGGCTCAAGCAGATGGCTTTAGTTTCAGAGGGTTTCTTGCTTTCCAAGACATATGGGGTGGATGGGGGTAGCTTCAGAGAGAACTGCATGCTGGAATTCCCCTGGTCCCTCTCCTCGTGAGGGCTCGTGATGCTTTCAGATGTAGCATGGCTGAAAAGTCCTCCACGGGCTTCACCTGCACATGGCCTATCCTTCTTCCCATAACCCACTCAGCATGCAGTGCTGAGGATGGAAGTCCAAACAGCAGGCTAAGGACTGTGCTGCTGTAAAATTCTGCAAACTTCCTGGCAGTTTTTGAGCAAGTGTGCCTTATATTTTTTCTGCATTTGTGGCAAAAGATTCATTAATTCAGAAAGGTAGTGCTGTGGCCTTGCAAAAAAGATACTCAGCCATACCTGACAATTAATTATACCAAGATCCCATTTCCCCTGGCCTTTTGTTGTGCTTGTCTCCAGCTAGTTCTAAACAGCATCCTTGAGCTCTGGGTAGTTCTGCAAAATAAATGGGCCATCTGCAAAACTGTATACACTGCTTTTTCAGTTAGATGAGAAGTGAAAATATGCAATACAGCAATTTATAGCTTCTGGTTACAGCCTTGGAGAATGCAGTCACAGACCGTCATGGTCTGTGTATGCAAGGCCATCCTCCTTTCTCTTCTGTTTCTCCCTGTCGTGTGATCTTCACCAGCAACGCAAAGCCATGTGTTAGCTGCCGTGGTGGAGGGGCTGCTCCCGTAACCGTCTGAGCAGAGCACATTCTAAACATTGCAGTCTGGAGCCCAAAATACCACAGCAGTAACAGAATCCTTTCTCCAAGTGGTTGCCAGCGCTCTCTCCTGCAGAAGACCCCTGAGGACGCAGGCCTTTTCAGCATGCTGCCTTCAAACAGAGCCTTACATCCGTTGTTCAGACATCATGTGTTCACATTTGTCTTGAATTAGCCTGCACAGCGACTTTTTAGAGACTCAGAGGGAAGAAGAATCTGTCCTTCTACCGATGGGAACCAAAAATGAAGTTTTATATATATATATATATATATATATATATATATATATATATATGCATTGGTAGGCTTCCAGTACTTCACACTACCAAACCATGAAGACAGCTGATGCAGAGTCTAGATTAGGAATAAAAATAAACTCAGGAGATGTTCTGCCCTGCATAGTTTGGATGGCTCCAATTGTAAAAATACATATTTAAAACCCCCAAGGGTTATATTTGAATTCTTATTAAAGACCCTGGGCAAAATTTAAATAACATTAATGTAGACTAACTCAACAATAGTAAAACTGTACTAGTACAGGCTTTACCCTCAAGAAAGCTTTCAAAACCCCAGCTCCTCTGCTTATCTGTTAAGCTGAGCTGGAGATGGGAGGCCAGGTCAGTAATACTTAAATCAGTTTTGCCAAACTGATGGGAAAAGTTGCCAGCTCAGATCCAAAACCTATTGACAGCACACTGCTGGGGATGGAACTGAAGAAAATGAAGGATTTTCTCTGAGAGCTGGATAGTCTTTGGCATCGTTCCCTCTCCCCTGGCTTTCCACGTGTGCTGCCATGGAGCTGTGCTCTCCCTGTGTGTGATCCACCCTGACACTTCCCTTGCCCGAGCTGGGGAAAATATGTCTCATGCAAAGGAGAAACTGGCCCTGGGGGTACATTTGCCTGAAACTTTCTGGTTCAAGTCTTGGTGCATGTTCCTCTGGGTATTTTCTTCAGCTTGCCTCTTGCATTGCTACTTATTTTCAAGAGCTAAAATCCAATATCTTTGCTTTCTGCACAGAAAATTGCTCATTACTTGTATTTTCCCCCTCTGATTGCTACTTAATGAAATTTGTTCCAGCTTTAACATCATTGGAATGAGCTACAAAGAATCATTTGTCTCAACTGCCTGGACCAGGCTCTTTTCTATTGCAGCTCACAGACAGCACAGTTATCCAGGAGACTGCAAGAATGCAGTCAAGAATAATGCAAAAATGGGTAAAAGCCAAGGCTCATCAATCTTCGGTGCTGTGCTATGGCATCTGTATTGTACTCTGAGTCATGTAGCTCAAACAAATTAGCATATGGAGCTGTTTGGTCACTTTCTGGCATCTTGTTCCTTTGGAAAAGTAACTGCAAATGTGAAGGTGCTGTTTGTGTCAAATGAAGAAATAGCATAGGACCAGCCTGTGCAGGCCGTGCTGTTAAACGAGGTTGTGTCTGAGGGTCTGTGGTGTACTTCCATTCCATCCCAGCAGTGTCCCTCCCCTGTGCTTTAAAGAGGGCCTTTCCCATAATATTCATGCCACCTACCATCTGCTGTGTAACTCAAAAAACTCCCAAGGGCCCAGCTCAAGAACCCAAAGCAATTTAGCAGCACATCCCTGATAATGTCAATGCAAATGGTGAATACTGGCTCTAGCTTTATTTGGCTTTTATATTGTGAGATGTTGCTCCTTTAAGTTTTGGAAATGATAACCCAGCTATTCTCCATCGCTTCAAATTAAATATCTGGGGGTTTGTGCTTAAGAGGTGGACCCAGGTTTCCCATGGCTGCAGGTATTAAGGCCTGTAACTGTTAAACTGCAAGTCTTATAAATGTGTTGTTGGGTTTTCTTCACTTTATGTCCCAGCCTGCATCACATCCAGCCTCGTTCCAGTCAAACAGCTCTGTCTTCCAATGAGCTTTCTTCTTGGCTACCCTTTCCCACCAAACCACCCACCACTGATGCTTTGGTCCTTCAGATGTAACATTCAGCTTCCTTGCTGCTTTTATTCCTCCAAGTAATGTTTTGGAATAGTACTAAATATACAGCATGGTTAGATTTCACACACCATTATTAGCAAATACATGTTTACTCTGGCTTTCCTCATTTCAGCTGAATCTGTGAGCTATATCTCGTGTAATAACTTTGACTGAAAAATACTTGGATCCATTCTGTGCAAAGTTGAAGTCTAATATCCTTTTCTGTTGTTAGGGACTAACTGTTCTACAGCTCTAGGTCTGAGTTTTCAGATGGCTACAGCTCCCATGATCCCCAAGAAGAACTGGACCAGAGCTTCGACTGCGATGCACTTTGGGAAAAGGAGGAAGCATAGAAAAAAAAATCCCCTTGCTTAAGCAAGAGAAGTAAAGTTTGAAAGTAAGTAGCGAATCCTAAATAGGGAGGAGTAAACTCTGCTGGAAAATTTAGGTGGAAATCTGTGATGTACAAGAGAGGTCCAAACGGCCGAGAGAGTCAGCTAAGGAACTCTAGGGAAACTGTTATCTGTCAAGTAGAAGGGCTATTAACCAGGACTTTATAAATGTTTAAGGCATGATGGCTGATAAGTTAAAAGAATGAGAGTTCTAAAGAAGAAATTTAGATTCTAGTGAAGGCACGATACTGTGCTTGCTTCTGTGCACAGTGTGTACCTGTTGCTCTTTAGAGGCACAGTGGGATGAAGGTTCCCGTTCCTCCTGCACAGGGAGAAATGCTGTGATCAGGAGTGAGGAAGGTGATAGGTGCTTTTTGACTGTTACAGCAGCTTTATTTTTTGTAATGGGCTGTACAAGGGGTAAGGGCTTAACTGGAGATTTCAAGTGACCCACCTGCCCGTGGTATAGAGAGAGCTGCTGGAATAAGAAACTCAGATACAGACCAGCTGATAGCAAGTAGGAAGAGGTAGTTGGAGGTAGCCCTGTGTTTCCTGTGTCTCTGCCTACAACTGCAATCTCCTTTTTGATCTCTGCTTTTGAAACCGGAGGCGTTGCTGATGATCTAACCAGCACCTGACTAGCCAGACACTTGTACTTGGAGGGCAGCTGCATCGTGTGTTGGGGGAGTGGCTGTCACCTGGTGGATCCCCAAAATCTCCATCATTTTCCTTTCAGCCTTAAACCGCCCCCTTTCATCCAGTCAACGATGAACAAACGTGAAAGGTCGGGTGTGTTGAGATGACGTGCAGAGAGAGGAGCCAAGCTCTATGCTACCAAGTAAACCTGAGGATGCACTTTCTGATGTTTATTGTGTATTCTTATTTCATTGTGTATTTCTATAGAGTGAAATTACATTGTAATTCAGGAAGGTCCTCCCCATCCCCTCCCCGCCTCCCAGCTCAAAACAATATAGCCGAAACAGCCGGCATTAGATGTTTAAAGAGATTCAGCACACAGTTTAAATTGTTGGTCTGACTTCTTCTGTGGCTGATTACACTAATCCTCAGGAAGAGAAAATACCTTTCTGTAAAATACCAATACTAAAAAAAAAACCAAACTAGCTACTGAAAATGCTCTGCACCTTTCTGACCTCTGCTGTGGATATCTACCTATCTACTAGCTCTTAGGGATTAATTCAAGGACAGTAGCAGTCTTTATTCTGGTTTTGGATTTGTGCTTGGCTTTGCACTGATATAAATACTAGATGTACTGAAAATGAGATTTTGAGGGTTTTAATGTTAATTTTGGAGCTACATTTATTTGGTATTGGTTTCCCTTGAGACTGATTTTTCCTCTGATAACTTCTTTTGCCAAAATCAGTGTTTTCCCTTCCTGACTTGAACTTCTTGGTTTCATTAAAACTGGTTTTATATAGTGTCTTTGAGTAAGGCTAGGGAATAAATCTCTCTTATTTTAAGGTGAATTATTTGCTGAAAGGCTATTTTGTTTAGAATAGGAATGTGTATCTGCTCCCCTGCCTAGTCTGCTTGAACTAGTTCTGCCCCAGATGGATGAAGCACTTTAGTTGTAGCTACAACAAACTTGACAAAGAGTGGAAAAGCTGTCCAAGACCAAGAGGACCAGGATGATCAGTGATGCATTCACTGCTGAAATCAGGGAAATCCAAATCCTGGTCTTTCATGGAGCAGGGCAAGGGAAACGAGATCTAGGATGGGACCTGGCTGTGGAATTAGTGAAGTGGGATGATGTGTACATGCACATGTAAAAGAGGAGCTGCACTGAAATAAGAACTACAGCTCAGAAATGCAGTGCTACCTCTGGCTGCATGGAATAACAGGGACTCAGCAGCACCCTGCATTTTATCTGTGTGGCCAGCAAGCACCCTGTAATTTGTTTGTGTGGGTGGAACCATTCCAAAGCATGCAGGATCACACTGCTGCTGGAGCACTGTGTCCTCCCTGCAGATGCACAGCAGTGCCTGCAGCCCCTGCAGGAGCGTGCTGGGGCTTTGCTCAAGTCCTTTGTTGCCGCTTGGCTAGTTTTTCCTTTTCTTTTCTCCCTTCTTTTCCCTACTCTAACAGACTGGGAAAAGTAAAGCTGGGTGTTTCTGAAGCACTTCAGTGCACACAAGCCAGCTCTAAGAGAGCCTTGACTGCAAAATCTGTGCTGCACAGCGTGGTCATCACAACATGCAGTGTGTGTGAGCTGCTAGGAAAGACTCCCAGACTGGTGAGGAGCCCAAAAGACCAGGCATCCTAGTGGTGCTTTGCCAGTGGCAGTGTTTGTGAGAAATAGATTAAAACTAATTTGTGAATTAGTCTTTAAATGTTAATTTATTTTGCTTGATGGGCCCAGACACTCTATAAAATCAACATCAGTTACCAGAGTATGCTGTAACCCCTCTCCAAAGCCCTGCACAAGTGGTACTTGTAATGCAGGTGAACAGTGGTGTCCACATTTTCCCAAGGGAAAACAGAGGAGCAGTGCAATAGGGAATAGAGATGATCCAGCATGTAACTCCAGAGCTGCTGACCATCAGATCTGTGCTCTGGACCCTCTTTTGTTAGCTGAAATAAGCAAGTACAGATGCAAAGCTGGAGAGATGTGAGTTTCTAACCGAGAAGCAGAACGACCAAGCAGCTAATTGGGAGGAGGCTAGCTCCAACTTGCACAGCTGTTCTGTCCCAACAGCTTGCCTGATGGTGTAATACATCAAAAACAACAATAATCCTGCTGTCCAGTAACATGTATGGGCTAGTCACTATAATCTGAACCACAGATGAAAGCAGAGATGCAGGAAGGAACATCACAGGTAAAGCCAGCCCAAATCTATAATGACAAGTCTTTTAAAGGATTGGTCACTGAGACGACAGACTCTGAGTTACATGGGCTTCCACTGCTTACCAGACTTCCATTTGAAGCCAACAGCTTCATTCCTTGTTTTGCCCTTTGGCAACATCCACCTACCAAAATTTCTAGTGCAGTTTTATGTGTGGAGCTTGCTGGGGTTCTCAGGCAACACCTCTTTTCTCACATGAAAGAGCGATCTCTTCAATGGGATTAAAGAGAAGATATCATTGCCTGCTTCCGTGCCTGAAGTGAGAGGATTTTTAATTGAATAAGAAATATTAGACTACCTTTTGAGGCTGTTTTTCTAATGTAGGATAACATCCTCAGCTATATGCCTTGGTTCCCATGCTTTGGGGAAAAGAGATGGGAATAGCAATGGGATATTCTGATGCCAAAAACAGTGACTGGCCCCGAGTAGCAAGGTCACTGCTGTCATGCAAGCTCCCTGATCTCTGGGCTCCTCTGACAAGTACTGCTTATGGAATGACTGTCTGAAAATCCATCCAGTGTGAAGGGTTGTTCCTGTAATTCCTTTGTCTTCTTGTACATTGCAAATTTTTCCTTGCACAATCTTTTAAAAAGGGAAAATGATGCAGAGCTCTCGAATAGTCATCCAGTACCACTTTGTACTCAAATTAATCCTGAAGAATCTTTTGAATCCGTGCATGTCACCAAAATATAATTAAGATTACCCAACAGAGCTCTTGATTCACAGGACTAGGACTAATGAGCACCAGTAAAGTACAAATTGTATTGGGTAATCTCTGTGTTTGGACACACAATC
This sequence comes from Empidonax traillii, assembly GCF_003031625.1. Taxonomy (NCBI): domain Eukaryota; kingdom Metazoa; phylum Chordata; class Aves; order Passeriformes; family Tyrannidae; genus Empidonax; species Empidonax traillii. Next base: position 2,000 of record NW_020956741.1, on the reverse strand, counting down.
CTTCAAGCCAAGTCATTCTTGCAGGCCTGGGAAATCCTTGAATGAAAATTTCTGCCATTGCCACAGGTCTTCATTAAAATGCAGAGCAAAATCCTCTGTATTCCATGCACTGTGTAATACTGAGAAAAAAAACACTGTGAGTAAAGATCCTACTCTAATGGTTAAGTTCCTGCCAACCTAAAGTAGACATCTTTTTTCCTTCTGGCTGCAGATACAAGGCCTTGGATGAAGCTCCTGTCAGCAGTTGAGTCTGATCAAGCATTGCGTGCATCTGACAGCCAGCCTGGCACCGCCCCACACGTGCAGCAACTGGGCTCCAATGGATTTCATGTGCAAGTAGGCCTGAAAGGCATATTAATTTTTAATTTAATGCTGAACTTTCAAGTTCAGAAGGCCTCCTCAAGATATTTCTCAGTAATACGTATGAACGAGGAGGCAGTTCTTAAGCTATGTATTGTTGGTAAGCAAACTAAAACTCCCTACTGAGTATAAATATATACATACGTGTATATGCGGGGGGGGTGTGTATATACACATATATGCGTATATTTAAAGTGGAACACATGGTACAATAACACCTTTGCAGCAAGGAGAGCCTCCTGCCTTGCTCTGGTTTGCATGAAGTGCTGCAGAAGTTTCACAGACCTTGATGGCTGGGGCAGCTTGCCCAAGAGCAGGGAGTCCCATATGCTGGGGCAAAGAGCTTCAGTCACAAGGAAAATCCTAAAAATAATGTCATCATTTAACGCTGACATGCATGGAAAGAGCCTGGCAGAGTGATGTACAGCACTGATTGGTGTGGTGTAGCTTTCTATGCAGGGAAGGCTGATTTGCTTGGGGTTTTTTTTTTGGTGATGAATATCGAGAAAAAAAAAAAGGGGAAGAGGACACAATGAGAGAGATAGAAAGTGTTAATGATTTGGGCTCTGGAAACATGTGACTAGAAAATTAATGTTGTTCCCTATGGAAGGAATTGCACCTGTTTCATCACATGGTTTTTTTCCAGCTATTTAGCCCTCTTCAGATCAGTTTTTTAGGAGTTTGGCAGAAGGTATGCTGAGCCAGACTTGGTTGCACTTCTCTTCTTTCTGGATACTTTCTTACAACTGGAAAGGAAAAAAAAAACCAAACAACTCTGGAATATCAGCATTTCTTCTCATAGGCAACTATACATGTTTCCTTGTTAGTAAGCACTGCATGTCACTCTTTCGGCAGCTCAGCACTGTATTTACTGGGACCCCAGTGTGTGTGGTAAGTAATACCACAGCTCCTGAATATGACCTACCATTACACAGAACTCCAGTAAACAAGTCACTTTTAAGCATCTCTCTCCCTTTCAGAAGTGCATTTGTATATGTGTTCTCTTACCCATGGTGAAAAAGTGTTTGTAATGTATTATTAAGAGTAACAGATGTATTTGGATAAGGGATGTCTGTTAATTGGGATAAATCCTAGAAGTCAAGAGTAGTTCTGAAATGTGAAAGCAACATTAGATAAAAATTAAATAAAAAAAAAAAAAAAAAAAAAAAAAAAAAAAAAAAAAAAAAAAACAAAGAAACCAAACCAAAACAAAGAAAACCCCGAACACATGCCACTCTCTCTGAGTGAAAATCTACAATTAAATGAATCACTGTTTTAACTAATCAAAAAAATTTTTAGACACGTTTCTGCTATGGCCACTGGCCCAGCATTGGGCTGATTGATGGGGCTTATGAATGATTTCTAGGACTTTCCACTCTGGTCAAAAATCTTCCCAACTCCTAATAGCCCAGCTGGCCCCCAGAGATGGAGTGGGGGTTGTCTTCATAAATCCTGGGGTTCATAAAAAATGCAGGTTTGTTTGGTTTTTTTTTTTTGCCAATGTAAGTATGTAATAAGTTTTTGGTACTTTTCCAACTACTCACTTAAATAAGATCATGTATTGAGCACTAGGTGTGGAAGAAATATACATGTCTTTAAAAGCTAACGAGAAAAGGATTTTTGTTTGTTTAATTTAGAAG
>NW_020956740.1:93428-94665 GCF_003031625.1 Empidonax traillii | reverse complement strand
AAAAAAAAAAAAAAAAAAAAAAAAAAAAAAAAAAAAAAAAAAAAAAAAAAAAACACAACAAAAAAAACAACCCACCCAAACAAACTCAAAACCCAAAAATCCTCCCACAAACAAAATATTTTTTCCCAGGTTTAAAAGAATTTGAACTTCCATTTTTAAAATAAGATGATAAAAACCTTTCTGTGATTCATGTTTTTCCGTTTTGCCTTGATATTCAAAGCCAACTGCACTTTTATCCACTTTGTCCTTGTCGACACCATATTTACCACCAAAGCCCTTGGAATAATCTAGAGATAAGAGTGAAGAATCTCGTAAGTGCTCAGTAACCAAAATATTACCGTGAAAAATTATGATAATCAGAGTTGCTAATATTACATCATGTATTAAAAGAAGCACTGACATCCTCAGTTTTGATTTAAGGCACTGAAGCCATAAATCCTTCAGAATACATAAATCCTTCAGAATACATTCTCCAGGATGGAAAATAAAATAGCATCCTGTCAGTAGTTCAACTGCTTGGTAATACCAGCAATTCAGCTACTTGACTCCTTAATAAAATTCTTAAGGCACTTATGCCATATTGAACTTCAAAACTCATGTCAGCGACAACCTGGATGCTTTTAAACAAACACCCCAATTCTTCTTGTCAGCATTTCTAGAGTGCAAACATTTCTTTGAGATAAACAGAAAACAGATGGCAAAAATGTCACAATTTTTCAATAAAATGGTCGATTTTTTGATCAGAGATGCCTGGAGATCTGATTAGCAACACCATGTAACTCTAAACACTGCTAACTGATAAATGCTTTAATCTACAAACAGATGATGCTTTTAGAAGCACTTCTCTGTGGCGGTTAAACTGCTTACAGTTCCCGGTACTTTAATCCACAGCTTTTCAAAAGAAGTTGTAAAACTATATGCCCTGTTTTCAAAGTAATGGCAGTTGGATCAACACTCAAAACCAGGCAGAACTTACATTTTAGGTGTCTTTTTCACAAGTCAGAGATTTCAGCAACATAAATTTTATTCAGTGTTACCTTTCAGCAGCTTGGGAGTGCAAGAGATGTCAAAATATTAATATTTTACAACATAGCCTGTGGTCATTCCCTAAAACATCAGAGTATGAGGCCACTAATGTGTCTATTCACCCTTCTGGGAGTCGTGTTTCTCAGTTTTCCCCTGGTAATCAAACCCCACTGCACTCTTGTCCACTCTGTCAGCCTGTACTCCGTATTTT
>NW_020956740.1:91624-93407 GCF_003031625.1 Empidonax traillii | reverse complement strand
AGGGGGGAAAAAAAAATCTCAAGACACTTTTGTAAAAGTAAATCCAAAAAAAGTTTTGACTTGAGATTAGGAAGAGGTCAATATGATTTATCAGATGTAAGCACCATTCTGAAGTCACAGAAAAAAAGCATTTCTCAACATTTTTCATCCATACTGCATAACACACTTGCATTGGATCAAGGTTATGAACACAGACACACAGATATTAGGTTCACCAAATCAAAACAACAAAAGATACAAGAAAATAAAAAAAAACCAAATAACAAAAGATACAAGAGAATAAAATGAGCTTCCTTTATCAGTGTGGTTAACATCTGCACAGAGATCTGACTTTTAAAGAGGTGCAAAGATGGGGTCTACAGAGACTACCCTCCAGATATTATATATATATACAGAGCACTGCTTAAAGGAAGGAGCAATATTTCTGCTGTCACACAGCTAGAGAGGAAAAGAACCTCTCAGCTCAGAGATCATTCCCTACTGCTGCCTAGGGAACAGCATTTACACACACACACACACACACATATGTGCTATGAAATGAGGGAGGGCACAGAAAAAAGGGTTTCAAGTAATCCTCTCACAACCAATCTGCTGGAGCACCCAACAGAACAATATTCTGAGGGTCAGTTTTAATTTCCTTATTTAAAAATATTCATTTCTCCAAGTTAAGGGTGGTGACAGACAGAGTGATGGGGATGAACTGTTGTATTTTACAGCTTTTCTTCTGCCTACCAAGTATTTCACAAGAATAGGCACCTCACAGGCCATGATAAAGGACAACATCAGATATCAGATTTGCCCTGCACGAAAATAGGGATATCTATTAACAGATTATTTGTGGAAAGTACAAAGAAATTGCAAATCTGTGCTTTGCATGAGTGAACTGAAAAAGGAAAAAATAATCCAGGTTAATTGTAGACTCATAAAATTTCTCCAGAGAGAACTCAGCACCAAGTCTGAGCTTTCAGGGACTCAGTATCAGCTGTGTCAAACCTGCTTTGCAAACACCAGTACAACCAGTACACAGCAACCAATCCAACACAGAAAAAGGAGACTCCTATCAGCTTCTGTAACTGTGGCCAAAGACACCAGGGGAGGAGGGTTCACAGAGGTAACAGGAAACTCAAAATGAGGAAACTCCAAAAGAACAATAAAGAGCTGTGAGCAGATGTACCTTTCTGGGACTCGTGAAGCTGCACCTTTTCCTGGTGGTCCCAGCCGAGGGCACATTTGTCCTGTCTGTCTGTCTGCACACCAAACTTGCCTCCAAACCCCTTCACGTAATCTGTGTGCATGAAATTGCAGAAAACATAGTTGCAATTTATGACTGTAAGCAGTATTTATTAAAAAAAAAAAAAACAAAACATTATGGCATAAGCTACCCTGTTGTTAATGAAAACACTTTTAATGATCACATCTGTCACTCTCCCTGCTACACTTCCTCAACAGAGAGGAAGGATATACAGGCAAGAACTCTGGGATTACAATGCATGGAATCACCAAAAATCTCACACAGACTCAATAACATTTAAAGATTTGAAGAATCTTAGGCACCTAAAGCTAAAACACACACACACACGTATATATATATATATATATATATATATGTACAATAGATATATAAAGAATGAAGGACTTGATGCTGCCTCTGAATAGAAGAGATCTGTGCAATTATGCATTTATTTCAATAACCAAGTTCCCCTGGAAATCAAGTTGTGAAAATCAGGCAGAGTTTACTTCCTTTAGGTAATCCAAAATCTGCACACACAAGGGGCAAACACAC
>NW_020956740.1:80707-89323 GCF_003031625.1 Empidonax traillii | reverse complement strand
TTGGGAGTGCAAGAGATGTCAAAATATTAATATTTTACAACATAGCCTGTGGTCATTCCCTAAAACATCAGAGTATGAGGCCACTAATGTGTCTATTCACCCTTCTGGGAGTCGTGTTTCTCAGTTTTCCCCTGGTAATCAAACCCCACTGCACTCTTGTCCACTCTGTCAGCCTGTACTCCGTATTTTCCACCAAAACCACTTGAGTAGTCTGCACAACAAAAACAAAATGAAGACACTTTTCATGAATACATCATATCCTAGCAATTGAAAGGGGGAAAAAAACATTATTTCAGAACTATGAAGTCTTCAGCCTTTAGCACCCAAAGTTAAGCCTAATTTTGAACACAGAAATAAGATGGGCAGCAGTCCTGTAGTTTATGATGGCTCCTATTAAATTGGCTCCCTATTTCCAACAGGGTGCAATATGCCAAAGAACAACTCCCAGCATTTCTAAGATGTCCTTGAACCTCCCTTCTAAAAGAAAAGTAAGACTCTCAATGACACACTATTTCCTTGCCTTAAAACCTCATCACCTCATGGAACTGCTTTGAAATACATTTTGTTTTATCTTCTCTCCCACCAAACCCAACATCTGATTCACTGAGAATGTCATGCAGAGGTCTCACTAAATAAGGTATTTTACATACAGTGAAAGAATAAAGATCTACTCTATCAGTTACGAAAACATGTCTAGAGATGCGACCACCTTGCCCACTTTACCTTTTTGGGAGGGATGTTTCTCAGTCTTCCCCTGATATTCAAACCCAACAGCTGACTGGAAGAGAAATAAAACCGCATGTGAGACAGAGTTAGATATTAAGAGAAAAACTGCATGAACTCCAGTGGACAAATAGCATGAAAAGCTGCTGTGTCTTTCCATACTGCTCTAACCCCCTTGACTGGAGCATAAACACCTACTTAACTTACAGGCCATATTCATTTACATGGTAACTTAGTACATGTGTCCATGGCAAGGATTTTTGTCCTCCCTTGCCAGGGCAAACTGTGCCAGCAACAAACTCTAGTCTTGCCAGGTTCAGCAATTCAGTACAACAGAAATTCAGCATTTCCATGCAGATTCTTGGAACAGGACATCAGTTATCCTGCCCAGTAGCTCATGTTGAGATACAGGATAAACCATCCCCAAATCCCTTTTTCTATAGCATTCACACTGACCTTGTTAAAAAGCACACATGTAAAAAAAAATATTATTTTTTAATTCAAAATTAAATTAATTTTTTAATTCAAAAAACACACATCTCTTTTCAATTACTCTCAACTTCCCCTAAGGGCTTCTTTTTCTGCTTTGCTCTAAACAGTAATTTATCTCTGTTACAGTCAGTGTTGGTTTGCTACTAAACTTCAAAAACAGCAGAAAGAGCAGAGCAGACCACACCAGCACTTTAAGGTATTGGAATTATACATACAAAGGGAGAAACTAAACCACTGTGAGGAGCTGCAGCAGGAGATGAAATCGCTTACCTGGTCAACTCTGTCGGTTTGTACTCCAAACTTCCCTCCAAACCCTTTCACTGAATCCACTTGGGAGCAATGCTTGGAAAGTTTGGATTGATATTCATGTCCAACAGCTGACTAAAAGAAATTGTTAAGTTCAGAAGGAGCAGTTCCACACAGTTCTGCATGTAAGAGAAAATACTGCACCGAGTAAACGGGGGATAACACGTCACTGCCACTCCTCCTGTTGAAACTACTTCCCTGGGAAATCCTACTCATCTGGAAAGTCTTTACCAACACAGCCCAGGCAAGGGAAGTGTGAACAGTCTGACAGCAATGACGGTGTTTTATGGAGACTATTTTAGGCTCTGTATTTGTACTTCAGAAGCACAGGAATGAAAGCAGGAAAGACATAGTGAGAGTCAAGATGGTGCCCATGGAGAATTTAAAGTTCCAAATAAAATACAGAGCCTTGCAGTTACAGATCTGTTGTAGCTGATACGGGACTGCAAACAATTACAACTACAGCTGGGTGTTATTCTTTTAGGGAGGCACCCATATCTCCTGCATAAATCAGAACTAGGCATCTTCTCTCCATATTTTCTCCTCACCTGCAAAACGGCATCGCAATATGAAGCACTGCATCCACATCAAGACAGAGCTCCCTGTGCCAAAGGGATCCCAGCCCTGCAGCCTCCAAGTGGAGCCTGGCCCTGGAACTTGAGCTAAACAGAGAAGGCAGAGGCGCAGCTACACCACACCCTGACTGGCTTCAGGTAGGACATAGGGATATGTAATTACACACCTGAAAGTCTATCCGAGCAGCGTTTGCTAATGTTACACTAACCTAGTGCTGGGAAACCCTCTCAGCTGGAAGCCTCACACCTTCAAGGTGCTACTTAGCCCAGCAAAAATGCTTTTTTCTTGCCTTGTGCTAACACTGGGCACTGGCCAGAACAACTTGGAATTTGTCAATTTAATCCAATACTTGCTTATCTTGTGTCAGGCAGCTGGACCAAGGTGAATTCACGTGAGGACACAAGGTGTCGAGACACCTAAGTAATGTGGTTTTTACACTGCCCTTTTTCCTCCACACAGGTGCTGGAGGGAACATTCCCAGCAGGTAGGAAAGCAAAATATTACTGCACATTAGGGCTGAAGTAATTGCCAGTTAACAGAACAAGGATGTCAATAATAGGACATTACTTCAACTTATAAGCATCACAAAAGCTCCTTTCTCTTCCTGACTGAAACAGTCACACTCATTTTGCAGATGTTCTGTAGTAGAATAACTGTTAAATGTGACAGAAAAGGCTCCCACCTCCCTTTATTCTTCCCATTACATTTATGGAAAACATGAAGCTCTGGAAATTTTAGCTTCTATGTCTCTTTCGTTATACCAGTTGAGGTAGGGAAGGCTTAAGCACGTTGTTTGCTTTGTGTTCTTACCAGAACTTTCTGCATTTCATCAAATACTGAGCATTACAAAAAATAAAACTCATAAAAATAAATCATAAACATCTCCTGCCACCAGCATCACTCAGATGGGCATGACCATCATGTTTTTCCCCGTGATTAATTCTGGCCTACGGGAAACAGTGCTCACTTTTGTTCCTTTCTTTTTCTCCCCATGGATACTGGTGAGGGCTAAACTGCTGACACTAGAGAGCAGCAGCAGAACAGGCCTGATGGCTGGATCTGCTCAGCAATTCCCCTCCCAGACTCAAAGGTTAGCCCAGCCTATTTCAGAGGCCCATTGAGAACTACACAGCAATTAACCCTGGAATATGGGAATCCAGCAAAAATTTAAGGCTGGCAAATCACCACAACCCCCGAAAGTAAACGACGTAAGAAAACTTTCTTATTTGGGAATGTTTTGATTCTTATTTTAACACAGTACATATAAGAGAGCAGCAAGAAGTTGATATGTTTCATTATTACGTGGCTAAAGAATTGTATTAATTATTAAACAATGTATAGTAAACATATAAAATGATGCCATCTGACCTGAAGTACAATGATATTTTACAATGATACATTAAATACTCGGTTTACTTGTCACTATTGACAGTTTACCACTGTTTAAGAGAATTGCCCTCTCATTTAAATACAGCAGCACACCTTTTCCTTCATTCTTTGTCAAATCTCTGTCTATAGGCACAAAAGAGTCACAGCATCAAAATAAAAAGATAATACTGGATTTATTATTGCATGAAGTGCTTTGTTAATTTAGAAATATACATTTAGAAACTTGAATCCTGACTCTGGGGGGACTTGCTCTAAAGACAGAGCACCTGGGGCCACTGCACATCCCAGGGCAAAGCTGGACCAAGCTTAACTCACACACAGAGCGGTGCTGGCCACAGGCAAGGCAAAGCTTATCCATACTTCCTTTATCCCATCATCCCAGGGAAGCCTCATTCACACTTACTTTATCCATCCGATCCTGTTCAACTCCAAATTTCCCTCCATAGCCATGGGAAGCTTTTGGTCCTGTTTGAAGCTCCTTCTCTTTGAGGTTCTGGTGTTCTTGGAAGACATTCTCTCTCAGCTGATGAATACTTTAAAAGACAGTGATAATGAGGCAGCAATTTTTACTAAGAAAATTTCAGCAGACAACTTCAAAAAGATGCAAAATAAAGAGATGACAAAAATATTATCTTAAAAGGAAGTTGGACAACTTGTATTTTTCAATCCCTTCCCATTTTTTCAAAAAACTTGCTCATATTCTGAGAAATTGGATTTATTCCACTGCAAAACATTGTTTTTAAAAAAAAAGATAAGAAACTGTTGGGTTTAAGACTAACATGGAAGGGAACTTTGCTGTTTGAACAATCCATTACCTAGAATTAATATATGCCTGAAAAGTTTTTTTTTCCTCTTGTCCTAATTTGAATTCTTTCCAATGCTTTTTATTTAGATGGCAACTTTTCAGAACAGGGGTCATCTCTTATCATGCAGTCCCCATGGTAACAGGACTAATTCTAACTGGGCACAACTTTATGAGGGCACAACTGTAGTGCAAAATAAGGATGTGAGGGGACATGCACCTCCTCTTCCCAAAGTGATCCTTTGCAATATGCAGGAACTGAACTCACAGCAATAAGAAATAAATTTGCAAGAAACACAAGATTCAGGAGGTGGGTAATTTCTGTTCACACAGCCCTCTGCCATTCTCATTTGCTTTTCTGTCAGAGAGCTCTATTTGTTACTTCACCAAGCTTTTATGACTTTGGCAACAGTTTTCTAAATAAAGCCTAAGAATTAAGAATCCAAATGTTTCTTTAAAGCACCAAACTGGAACTGCTCAGATCACTCAATTCTCCCCTGAAGCTATTGGCTCTTTTACCAGAGCAGAACACAGAAACTTTGTAGACAAGGAGGCTGGAAAAATTACATTTCCAGTGATAATGAAACATTTAAGCGTCTCTACATCATATTTCTGATCTTAATTTGAGACGTGAAGATACTGTCTGGATTTGAAAGCCCAGCAATCTGGCAAATAATCAATCTTCTACAGGGACTCTTGTTTTAATTATGAAGGCACACGTAACCAAGAACATGAGTTGATTAAAAGCTGCCTGGGATTGTGACTATTAATAAATTCCACAGGAGAGCTGCTTTACTTGATGTGCTCCTGGTGGCCGGATCCATTGACAGTTTTAGCTCCCCAGCGCTGCTCTTTCTCACTCACATCATTCTGTGAAGGACACACATAAAAGAGAGTTAGAAACACAAAGAATTCACCAGTTATCTGCACTTTGGAGGTCACAGAAAAGCCTCCAGCAGTCACTGAGATCAGACGAGTTGGAAAGGCAGCTACTACCTGCTTCACTTCCACTTCATTTCCAGGAACACATACCTATCAGTCTCTTTTGCTGAGACATAGCCCCCACCACGAAGGGTTACTCTTAACATGCCACATAACACACTCCTGCTGAATCAGTAAAATCCAAAATCCATACCACAAAGTCTGGATCTGTCTCCCAGTCATCAGCTCCATCATCCTGGTTGACAGAAACAGTGTGGCCTGCAGTCGCCTTCCACATCTGCAACACCACAAGAACGAGCAAGGTCACACTCCAGTCACATATCAATCCATTTTATGTGCAAGCTGGGGAAGATGCAACCCAAAATTCCCATATTTAACCATACCACCAGAAGCTGTACTTGCAGAGAAAGTAGATTTGACCTATCTGCACTGTAAAAAGGTTAGGAGCCATCACTGACATGATTTCAAAGAGAACAAAGAGGCCTTCCCTCGCTGAAATTAAAATGTGTCTTTTCTTCTACCTTCACTGCACTCAAAGACTTCTTCTCAAACAGGTTTCCAAGCCAACATCCACTTCCAAATTCTAATTCTAGATCCTGTGCATATAGTTAAGGTGTAGGAACAGGTGGTTTCTCCCCACTCATTAATAATGATAAGAACAGTACTGTGCTTTAGGCTGCATAACCTACATTATACCTGCACAACCTCGTGTGTTGTGTAACGAATTTCAGCATGATGACAGAAAGCCAAACAACTGTAAGACTTTGCACACAATCCAGCAACAGAGAACATAAGTTTCTGTGTTTTGAGACACATAAACAAACTCAGCATCTTGCTTGATTTCAGGAGAAACAGAGGAGGAGAGCTGGAGTACCGAGAGCAGGAAGGAAGACTCATAAAAAGGCAAGCAATGGCATCCAGAAACAGCATTCAGCACTTCCAAGATGTTAATGATTTGGGGCATCTCACTTTCGGAAACTTTATCCCCTGTGGAGTATCAAGTTGGATGCTTTTAATTAACACTTCTGAACGTGTCTAGTTAGCAGAATTCCTGACCTGTCTGGAATGTGGCTGTGTTTTACACTCTTTGGTCTAGGTAAGTCAAGACAAATAAATTCTAAAAAGCAAAACTAAAACATCAAAAAACAAGCTTCCTGTTCTCCCAGCTTTTCAGATATACCTGTCAGAGAAAGGGTTTTTCTTTACTATCCTACTAGAGCTCATTTTTTTCACATACTATCATTCTGTCCACTTACCTTTATCTTTCTAATTAGGGATAGATTATAAGAATGATTGTCACAGGCTATTTCACTCACACAAGCATAATTCAGTAGGTGGAATGAAAACTCCCTTTCAAATGCATACATAATAATCCATGGGTAAAGTCCACTGCTCGTTCTGTCAGGTTTGTTCTACAGCCTGACAGAATGAGCTGACAAGCCGATTTTATGGAGCATTTCAGAAATTTCAGGACTGGCAACGTGAATGAGAACAACCGAAAAACTGATAGTCAAAACCAAGGCAACAAATGATGGAGCAGTCCAGGAGGAGGGTGTAAAAGCAGAGCAGATGACATCCCGATAAGTATATTTCCCCTTATGCTCCTTCAGGTCTCCCATCTCCAAATTCCTCTGCCAATTAAGGAACTAGCATTTATAAAAGTACTTAATATGCAGAAAACTTGTGAGACTACAAGTTTATAACAAGCTTTTAGAACACTGGTATTTTATCACTGTCTTTAGAATATCCTGTTTAAAGCCCTCTCTGATGTGACTGTGTTTCAGATTTTCCTACACTTTCCTACTAAAATCTAATCTCTCACCAAAAAAACTGCAAAGCCTTGGAAAGCAGATTCAAAATAGCTCAATAATGAAATTCTACATGGAATCCAGGTTCTAACTTTGTGACTTCTGTTAAGATGGATAGCTTTGTACCCAACCCTCTGTGCAAAATGTTTAGAAATGGAATTCAAATGACAAGAGCTGAAGCACAGGTATATGTGCACATGGTGAATCTCTACATATTTTGTGCAAAACAGAACTTTTTCCCCATGTGCTTGATTCATACGTTCACTTGACTAATGTGTTTCCTAAATTCAGTTGCACTCAGAGATTTAAAAGAACAAAAGCTGGATCCTTAAGCCTAGATTTCATTGCTTCCTCTTGAATCTCACAAACAATAGCGCAGCAAAGCAAGATTTCACACGCTCCCCATGCAAAATCCAGAATCCAACGCGTTTCTTTCTAAATGATGTGGATAAACGCCTTCCCCTGCTGCTTTAAATCGCTGTGTTTTTCCACATCTCAACCTTGCACTATCCGAAGTGAATTAGGAAAGGGGGAGCGAAGCAGCGCAGTGACAAGGGATCTCAACGCAGAGCCAGCAGGAATTGTTGCTGGTTTCGGCCACTATTCCAGCATCAGTTCCAGGGCTGAGCGAGGAGAAACACGGTCTGTCTGTGACTCAGTGGCACGAGTGGACAAATTTCTGAAGGAAAAACCAAAACGCAGCGGCTCGAACACAAACAGACCCTAAATCTACACCGCGGATTTATGAGGTCAATCCCTCTCCTGACTCATGGGCGGACATATCATCCTACCCAGCGCCTTTAGCGGCGCCCTGGGGAACTCTCCCCTTCTCAGGGCCTTGGGACGAGCTCCCGGAGGGACACGCCGAGGCTTTAAGGTGAGGAGAAGCAAAGCTGGATGGAGGGCACCGAGGAAAAGGGGGCTCGGGAATGCGGCGGTCGCAGCCCCGGCGCGGCATCACCGCGGCGCGTCCCGGAGAAGCCGCTTCCTCTCCCCTCCAGCGACCAGCGTTGCCCTGCTTCGCCGAGTTTAAATAACATTAAAAACAGGAGACGGAGCCACGCAGCCCCGGCCGTGCCCCTGCCGGCAGCAGGAATCCCGGGGTCCCTAAGGATGCTCCGCGGCCGCCCCTCCCCGTCCCCTCCCGCCCGACCCCGCCGCCCTCACCGTGCCGCCGCCTCCTCCTCCTCCTCTTCTTCCTTGGCCCTGGATCGCCCCGGTGCTTCCCGGGCTGGCGGCGGCTCCTGCTGCTGCAATTTCCGCTTCTCCCCAGCTCCCACTTCCTCTTCCCGGCTCCAGGTGGGAGCGGGCCGGGCGGCGCTCCGCCCCGGGCGGGGCTGTGGGGAACACCGCCCCCGGGAGCGACACTGGGGACGGGAGGCACTTCCCACAGGATAAATGCGGGCAGTGGAGGCCCGAGGGGAGCTGCTCCTTCCCCTGCTGCTTTAAATCGCTGCGAAGAACCCGCTGCACAAGCGCTATTCCAAAAATGCACCATCAGGAGTTATAAAATGGCCACGGGAGATTTCTCACACCACACCCCCCCGCCGTTTTTTTTCTTTTCCCTTCCTCCTTCCC
>NW_020956740.1:78393-79733 GCF_003031625.1 Empidonax traillii | reverse complement strand
CCATAACACTGTAGTTGGAGTTGTTTGTTTGCCCGCTCTGTCTTTTGGAGGAGGAGAAACAGACTCCAAGGAATGACATTTCCTGCAAATAAACATGACAATAAATACACAAATTGTAATAAAGGGTAAGATAAAAAATCCAGGTGAACAGGAATATTTATTAATTCCAAGTGTAGTGAGTTCACAGTATAAACAGGCTCTATTGCTTTTTTCTAGATTAAATACAGTGCAACTTCCCCTATAAACTGAATACAGTGTATTTTTAAATTTGGGCTAAATTTTCTCTCAAAAAGCTGTCTGCTGGAGGAGAACACAGGTTCAGAGAGTCTGAATCCTTTGGGAATTACTTCTGCCTCTGTTCTGGACCCTTCTGGAGTCTTCACCTGTCCCTCTATGTACAGGCAGGATACCAACCACATTTATGTATCACTTTTCAGCCATCTCTTCCAACATCCCATACAAAACCACAAGGCACTGCTACCTAGGTTAACTGCAATTGCATTTTTGCATCCAAAAACCCCTACTAACATAAAATGAAATAAATTAAATTTAGAATAACTTGAGTTTAAGCAGTGCACCAAATCTACAACCCTGACAATGTTAAGTGAAAAATGTTCCTTTAAAGGCCAAGTAACTCTTTCGTCAAAAAATATCACCCCCAAACATAACATGATGTCAATTTTTATTTATCTGAACATTTACTTTGCTGCCCCTCCCTCCCAATCTTGGCCAAGTTCCAAGAATAAACTCTGTTTGAATTTATTCTACATCACCTTTCTCCACATTTTGGCATAAGTCACTCCTGTCCCTCAGACACTGCTAAAGCAAATTCCTATGCTTTAATTCTAGATCAGACAAAGTTAAAACATCTATTTTGAGATTCCCTGTCCTCTAAACATGCAAAAATTGCGAGTCTGAATTTCACTCAGATAATTCTACCATCTCCTGATTGCAGAGAGAATGCCAACTATTAATTTTTAGAGCACTTTTCCCAACTAAAGCTTTTAAAGACACTAGGCCACTTACAAACAGCTCTATTTAATCAAGTGTTATTTAAAAATTACTATAACATACCCATGTGCCTTTTCCACACTGTTTTTAATTTGGGCAGGAAGATGGTCTGTGTGTGTTATTAAAATTAAATAAATGTGGTTTTTTTTCCCCCAAGACAGTTTAGCTGAGTAATTCAGAAGGAAGCCACCACACAGTTATGCCAGTTCGTGAAAGCTTTTTGCCATTTCATTCATTTATTCTAGCTCTCATGTCAGTTCCATTGTTCCATAACAGTTAAGGTTTTACAGCCTTAAAATAATAAATGCATTTTCTTTTCACATTTTACA
>NW_020956740.1:0-78208 GCF_003031625.1 Empidonax traillii | reverse complement strand
CCCCAAGACAGTTTAGCTGAGTAATTCAGAAGGAAGCCACCACACAGTTATGCCAGTTCGTGAAAGCTTTTTGCCATTTCATTCATTTATTCTAGCTCTCATGTCAGTTCCATTGTTCCATAACAGTTAAGGTTTTACAGCCTTAAAATAATAAATGCATTTTCTTTTCACATTTTACAAGTCTACCCCGCATTGGTTTCACTTTTGAGAAGCAACAATACATGACTGAACACCCACTATCACATCAGTGACCAGTAACGTCTATGCAATTTTTTCTCTAAACAGTGAAGTTCAGCTGAACAGTGAGTCAGGAGCTCCTTCTGCAGTTCCATTTCAGCTTTTTCTACGAAGACAGATTACCTGAAAATACAAAAGAGCCTTCAAATGAACAGAGAGCAACTCATACAGACAAGCCAGACAAACAGATGCATTACTGAACAATGTTTGGAGCATCAATGACAACATTTCTCCATTCCAGGCATTCCTTCTCTTGATCCAGGGGACATGATGTAATATGCTTCACGACTGCTTCCATTATTCTGTAACTTTATCCTTCTGTCTTCTCTTCTGCACGGGAAAAGGTTTACCGAAGTATTAAAATTGACATAAACAGCCCTATTGTGACCCAATTTTGTATTGGTTCCCTCGACTCCCGTGTCTCTCCCTAAATATCACTATGGTCATAACCTCATTTTATTAACAAAGCAGCTCTTGGTGCTACCTAGAACAGCACTTCAATCTCCATCACGTGGACCAGAACGCACTGAAGTCGTGTGGGAGTTTCCGTTACCATTTTTAAAAGCAAATCACAGCTGTAACTATGAGTAGAAAGAGGCAAGAAAGCCATTTCTTCAGAAAACTGTTTTTTTCCAAAACTGATTAATGCATGTGAACTTGAACAATTCCAAAGAAAATGTCACCTCTAATGGAGTACTTTTTTCCTACTGGAGAAAGGTCATCATCTGAAACAAGATCTACAGGGCAGCAAACAATCACTAAGATGCTTTACTGACAATGTCCACTCACCGCAAAAGTTTCTGCCTGCACACCGTTAGATCTCAGCTTTTCCATAGTGTTTTATTGGCAGTGGAAAATGCATCAGTACTTTATTGAAAGAAAGGAATAAATAATACTGTGATAAAAATAGTTCAAAAGTAGACTGTACATATTGTTACATAATCTGAAAATACACAAAAGATTAATAGAAAAAACCCCAGAACAATAACAATGAATTTCAGTTTTACAAGCAAAGTTAAAAGTGAAAAACAAAATAAGAAAAAAAAGACATGCTATATATATTGTTGCATAATAAATAATGCACCATCTGAACAGATTCTTGCTGGCTTTTTAATATGCCATTTACAAGTATCAGATACATTTTCTACTCATACAGTCCAAAATGGCAACACCCATCAAAATTAAAGTCCAGACAACTCTTTAGAATAAGTTTACAAAACACAGAAGATGACTTACATAAGAAAAGTAAGGCCTTTATTAGAAGATGCACTGCTTGAAGTTTCAGCCCATTGTACCTTCATCTTTCCCTACTCATTTGACATGAGGCTGCAGTGCTTTAAGATTGGTCCATTAAAACTAGTTCCACCAGCATTTTCCCACAAGTGTTCTCAATCAAAAAAAACCCCAAAACCTCTCTGTGGCCTGTGGCTTATGACCAGGAATCATTATGAAGTCTGTCTTCCTCAGTTAAGGAAAAGAAAAAATACAAACGGTTCTTGGTTTATGGCTTGTTTTCAGTCACTGTGAAGAGTCACTGTACAAATACAGCAGAGTGTTATGAGCAAGTCAAAATCACTTCTAAAACATGTTTTCCTCAGTCTCAGAGTTCCTCCCAGCTCTTGAAACAAGTTCTATTTTAAATAAAGACAAACTGCCACTATTTGACAAGTCCTCTGTGTGGAAAGATACAGCTCTGAGGAGAACAACACTCGTGTACCGCAGCTTCTACATCAATATGTGAAAAAAAGCTGGGCTTGTTTTCAGCTCTAACAGCTCCAAAAAGACAAAATATATACTGCTTGGTGTCACGATACTTTTACAAAGGTATTAAAATCCTTTTCACCTTCATTTTCATTATTAAAAAACAATGATAATTACAGTAACTGCATAATTTACAAAACCCCTATATTGCTCATAGGGACATATACATACAAGCATTACAGTACATTCAGTTGGAAAGACTAAAATTAGAATAAAAAATCAGCAATGATTTGATTTGTAGACTGAATAGAAACTGAAAAAGTAAGTAACTATATAAATGAGAAGTCACATAAATATAAGAAACATTTAGATTCTAAAATATTTTCTCTATAGTACTCATGAATTTATTTGCTAATTAAAAACTCTGTAATAAAATATCTCAAAGTGTCCATTTAACAAGTATTAACAGGTTAAGGGTTCCAAATGTTCAAAATGCTGCATATCACCGGTAGAAATAGTGTGGGTAAACTGCAAAAGCAACAACAAAACAAACAAGAAACAAACAAAAAGGAAAAGAAACACACAAAAAAATTCCATTAGCAGGTTTTTAACATTTCATTCTAGCACTTTCACAAGCAGCTCAGTAGTGCAGCAGTCATGCATCAAAATATTGCCATGCCATGTTGGATGGAATTTTATTGCTTTCTGCAAGTAAAGCACATGAGGTCAAATATTTCTGCTTGGAAGATTTTCATCCCAGGCCACCTGACTACAGAAAATCCTGTAACAGTGGGGACTATTTGGGGGAGGCGAAGACTTAAAATTTCAGTTCCTTGGAACTTAAAAAAAATTACAATAGCCCCTGAGATTATGAACTGAAAGATTCACATGATCTGAGTTTGCATGTGCAAGAGTTTCCCTTCTCAGAATTTCATACATAAGAACTTTTTAGGACTAAATTCCTAGAAGCAAAAAAGTTCAGAATTTGAAGAAAAGGCAGCCAGTACATGAGCTGGAAGGGATGCCACCAGTAAGAAGAAAGAAGCTGCAAGAAGAGATGATTTACAGTCCATGAAAAACACCAACACAGGAGAAAGATTCACTGAATTTTTTTTTTAATCCATTATAGTAAATATTAAAAAAATTTAGTTTTCTGAATTATTTGCAAAATGAGAGAAATTCTGTTCATGAGAAAATACAGCAAAGGCTGCTGAAGAAACATATAAAATCCTGTAAGAAGGCAGGACTACAGATCTTTCACAAGCCACAATACGTGTATTTTGTGTTACACTTGTGCTATCAAGCTGCCTTTTTTTTGTCAGCACTGCTCCAAATTTAGGCTGCAATCACTTAAATCCAGCCTAAGCAATCTCACTGGCATGGAGTATCCAAGAACTGTAGAACTACGGAATTACCTCTATAACCACTCAATATGGAAGTGTGTTTTAGTGGGATAACTTTGACCAAGCAAAGACCCTGAAAGATCAACAATCAGAAATGAAGTGGTACAGGCTAAACTATTTTCTTTCCTTTACATGCCCAATTTAGTTCTCTTCCCTCCCCCCCCCTTTCAGTAGCTGTGTTTCACCCAAATTTTGATTTCAACACTTTCTACATAGCTATTTTTAGCATAAGCTGTCGAAAACCTTCAAAAGGTTACAATATTGACAAAGCTAAGTATTTAAACACTCACTCTTCATTGCAGGAAATAAGCTCCAGATTTTCAGCATAAACCTACCCTGAAAACTTGAACAGTTTTCTTAGTGTAAAACCACTGTAATAAAATACCTGATGTTTTTTTCCATAAATAGCTGCTTTACCAGCAGACCTATCAACTTTACTCACCAGGAGAAGGCTTTAACAGGAGTAGGTCCTTACTGTAGCAGAATCCAATCTTTGTGTTCCTGATACACTGCCTATTCCAAGAAGCATGGGAAGACATGCAGAACACAGCATGCATGTT
Organism: Empidonax traillii; assembly: GCF_003031625.1. NCBI lineage: Eukaryota > Metazoa > Chordata > Aves > Passeriformes > Tyrannidae > Empidonax > Empidonax traillii. The sequence goes on along the minus strand of NW_020956740.1, from coordinate 74,307 downwards.
AGTTTTCAAAAAAAAAAAAAAAAAAGGAACCCCAAACCAGACAAACCCCAACTATCACAGCAACGTGATTATAGCTCTGGTACTCACCTAGCTCTAAGGTTACAAGTTAGAAAAGCCAAATTTGTTTTACAGTCTCTCTGTATTAACCACTCCTAGTTTCAGTGGCTAACAAAGAATTCTAAAAAAACCTGCAGGTCAACTAGCACACAGACATTGGCAAAGGTAATTTTATAAGTTATTTACTACTTTATGTAGTTCATAAGTATTTATTTAATATCTCAGAAATAAAGGGGTTTTATACAGTAAAGACTTCGCTTATTTTAACTTACGGAGTTTTCCTCACGAATTCTTAAAAATATTTTGTGCTAGTGACAGTATCTGAGATTTTAGAAGACCTCATCAAATGCAAAGATTCCTTCTTTGAGCTTTACTCATAAATACAATTTTCAGAACCTGGGACAATTCTGACAGACTATGCTGCAGTTCTCACCCTGTCTGTTCCAACAAAATACATTTTTTACCTCTCTTTTGTAAAACAAATTCAAGTCAAAGTTCATTCTCATGGTACTACAGAGGCTGTTTTTAAACAGACAAGATCCCTCATGTGAGATGTGATCAACTTCCACTTCCAGATGGGACTTTTGCGGTTTGCTTTTGTTGTTTTATTGTTTTGTTGTTTTTTCCATTCATATCAGTGTCTGTGCACACATATAGACCATTAAGTGCACACCAGTGAAGCAGTGATTTCAAGTATGATCAATATTTAAGTGACCTCTGCAGGGTAACACACAGGTTACTCAAGTTTTAATAATCTCAAAATTATCTGAGTGAGTTTACTCACATCATTCTTGAATGCATGTTACTGCACTTCAGAAGTGGGACTTCCATTGGTCTTAATTGCTGCTAATTACAAATTACGCATCAGTTGATTAAATGATTTCTACTAAAATGTAATTTTATTTTCCTAGTTTAAATTACTATTTTAAATTACTATAATTCTGATTTTGTTACTCCAATGATGTAAAAAAGAAACTCCGTATCTAGTAGACCTTCCTGAAATGGCAAAGCACCCTATGGTTAAACACAGTGTTAAATATACAACCATGCACAAGGCAGATGCTTTTATGCAGCAAAAAGGTCATTTGAACTTGATTCCCCTGTAAATCTCGGGCAAAAAAAGCACACCATGCTTAAAATAATACAAAACCAATACCATCAATCTGCATCTTCTTTGGCTGCATAGAGGGTGAAGACATTGAGGTTGTAACTCTGAAATTTGCAGGAAGAGTCTCTGCTGATCCAGCAGCTAAACCTCTGATGTCCTTTGGTCTAAACTTCTTTCTCCATGAAGGTGCTCTCCTAAAGCTCTTATCATCATCCTGTCATAATGATAAACAACATTAGCAATGCCAAAAATGGAGGATTGTTACTGACACTAAAAGGATTTACTGGCAATCTTGGGTAAATGTATCAACACTGAGTTAACTGTAAGGATATAGCAAGTGAAGTAAATATTGTATTGTCACATGGTGTTTTACTTAAGCACTTGGGAAAACTTAACTTGAAATTACCCAAGTGCATTTTCCCATTAACACACCCGCATCTTTCAAGTCATATTCCCACTTCAGAAACATAATGTTGCACTTGCTAAATGCAGTCTGACTCCCACTTTCAAACCCATCTTTTGCAGTGGAGGTATTGCGTCCATGCAGATATACCCACTGGGCAGCTCCATTTGCCAGCTTCCCATTTAGAAACAGTTCAATCCTTTGAATGCTATTTTACCTCAAATATATTCCCTTTTAGAATTAGGAGACAAACATCTACTTTATTTGAAGAGGTCTCCATGATTAAACTGCCTTGTGCCACTAGAACAGAGAAAACATCTGTTCCCTCCAAACTCCTTTTGTAGTTTGAAATCTCTGAGGAAAAGTACCTCAGAAAACAATCAAGCTGCTTTCTGATATGTTATTAAAAGCTTAGTAGAGATGCACATAAAGAACGGAGCTGTCAGGATGTGCCACAGTAGGGCTGCAATAAATGCATTAGGTAAGAGATGAACACAAAAATAACCAAGATTTGTGGATTTGTCACTTTAGCCTTAATCTGAACCACTTTCACTACATAAACTCCCATCAGAACCAAAGATGAGGGAGCCCAGAGTTAGGACTGCCTTGGGGAAGTAACAGCTGCTTGAAACTGTTCACAGAATTCCAGCACAGAGTGAAAAGATTAAAGATGCAGCACTGTCTCCCTTATGCTGTGAGTTCACAGGGTCTACAAAATACTCATGACATTTCAGTGAAGTTTATACATTTAAGATCACAGACTGTCCACAGAAATCACTCTGATGCGTAAACACACCTGCTGATCCTCTACTCCAGTATTAATCAAAATTACCACCACAAGATTTCTCAAAAAACACTCGAAGCTCTTTGAAGTACTGCTTGTTGGGACAAAGTGACTTTCTCTGTTCTACATTGTTAATTTGCAACATTGGTTACTAATTTTCCCATATTTTAGATAAAGAAGATTCAGCCCAAAGTGCTGCTATTAGATATTAACCACACACGCTACAAAAAGAAACTTGCAAATCTTCTTGATACTTTCATATTCAAAGTCATCTTACCTAAATATACAAACCCTGCCATATTTAGAAACTCTCAAAGGCAAGGAGTTTCAAGTTAAGGCTTTTATCACTATTCTGTCAAAAGCTTCAAAAGGTTCAAGCTAAATTCTTTCATTTAACAGTTTCGATAAAGTTTCCAGGACTGTAAAATGCGTCAACAGCTCAAGTAACTTACTTCATCAAGTCTTCTGTCAGTGCCCATAGCAAGAAGGTTATTAAATTCCCTCTCCAGAACAGCACGAGCCTTGTGGTATGAAAGAAATGGTAATTAATTCCAAAAGACTACTAGTTAGTAACCTATAAAGACTTAAAAAAACTTAATAGAACCCAAGTTGTTTAATACTTTCTTATCAGATTAATAAGCATACCTGATACTTAAAAAGTCAATACTTGAAATATTACAATTTAATTTGTAACTTATTAAAAATGTAAGGAAGACTTAACTCTCCCTTAGCAATGACACGAAAGTTCATGATTCTGCCAATTATTTCAGAGTAAAAATTAGCAAACAACAAAAATGATGAGTAGTACACTTGTGTTGTGAATATGGGCAATGAGGAAAATACTTCAACCATTTTTTCCCCCAAACAAATTTAGCAGTGAAAATTGTTATTAACAAGCACAACACTATGAGAAAAGCATAATTTTAAGTTTTCTCTCGTATATGATAATGGACAATTTTCCATTTCTGAAGCTTCTAGAGCTGGGAATAGAAAGCCATGCAGGCACTTTTGAAGAAAGCCCAGTCAGTTACACTTTTAACCTTCTTACCAGCCAGAAGGCAGCTTCTGCTTGCTTACCTGTGTGTTCTGGGTGGGGATTTGCAATAGGAGAGCTAATGCAATGTAATCAAAGGATTCGTCTAAGGCCACAAGAGCACCGTGAACTCCGCTCTCGAGAAGGTTATTTGCGTATTCTTTGAGACCGATGGACACGACCCAATGGATCATTCTTTCATTGCTCCACACAAGGACATCTGTGGAGAAAAAAAAAAAATATTCGCAGATTTGTAACAATACTTTTCTAAGCAAAATCATCCCCAATCATAAATTTCAAGTCGAAAGTAAACATAAGGTTGCTGGAAGGCATTTCATACTGTAACTGGAAAGTGGTAGAAGAGCAGGCACCGTGGCTTGTAAGCAAGCTGTGTACAAAGTAACCCCAAATTTTAGTCTAAGATATCAGAAAAGACTTCTGATATTAGGCAGGGAATGAAATTTCTATGGGAATTCTTGGAAAACTGAATTTCCACTCTGTTTTTTCTTGTTCCTCCTTGTTCCATAATTACCATGAATTTGGAAGATCTAAATACCTAAGTTACTTGGATATTCTCTTATAAACTGTTCAAGGAAAAAAAAAAGGAAAAAAATAAGGAAAACCCACCCCATCCTCCTGAAACATTTAGTTTCAAACTTCAGAGAGCAGTAAGAGTTTCAAGAATGCTCATATTTATATCACATCTCTGCACAAGTAAATGATTTAATGATATGTTTCATCATTCACTGGTCAGGGCCTACACCCAGACAACTCCTGCATTTAACACTTAGTATTTTATAAATGATTCCTTGCTCTAATGCCTTTTCTTTGTTAATAAATTTTTGAGACAAAAACATGTTCGAATCAGACTGAGGTTAAGGCACCACACTAACCCTTGATTTCATTCTGGCTTTCTTCCCTTTTTCTTTCAAGTTCTTTTCGATCATAATTCAGTCTTCGTAGGCACATGATTCCACACTGAAAACTGTTTCTGTTTGGAAGAGAGAAAAATAATGGAAAAAAACCAACTTAGAGACAGTGGAAATATTTACTGAAAGTTAGGCCTCCAACTTAAATCTCTTTACCTATGAAAGCTGTCCACCATTTTGAGCTGCCCACGCAGGTCTTTTTTAGTTAAATGGTCCAGCATTCGAGCATCTACAAGACATTCCATGAAATAGCTGCGGTACTGAGGGAGCCCCAGGCTTGGGAGCCACTCATTGCCAATCCACTCATGGTTCATATCACCATAGGCAAGTGTCTGTTTTTTAAAAAAAAATTTAAAAATGAGAAATAAAAGAGAGGAAGCTATTTTAGACAACGTATTTTAAAGAAATTGTTTACTTAATTCTTAGCCTGTGAAGATAAGCACATCAAAATACTGAACACTACATGTGTGTTTTCTGAAGAAGGAATCCTCATAGAGAAAAGCGAGTTCAGATATTCAGGTCAGCAAGTAAAACTGCCTTAATATATTTCAAGGAGTCGTATGAAAAAATATGCAAGAGCTAATAAAAGTAAAAAAAACCCAATCTATGTGGTTTGATAGCAAAAGCCACAGAATTTCACTGCGTTGAGATGTCACAAATGCCATCTCTCTTGAAAACTGGGGGGAATCTTATTTTTCATGTGACTTTTTAAAGACAGGATACAAAAATATAACTGCAGGGGGGTTTGATACACTTAGCTATTTTCACAAACTGATAAAAACCTACTACTGAAGAACAAGCCATTGTAAATCCCACTCCTTATCCCAAGAAACTTTTCTCACTGCAGTTTTGATCTGCAAATCGACCAGGTATTTTTTAGAGAAAACAGCTAAAAAGATGAAAGTTTGGAAGAGTTTGTAACTAGATACCTAATAAGTCCTTGAGCAGCAAAACCCAGCAGCTTCTTTTTTCAAAATGGTAATAATTCCTTTTTTTTTTTTCTCCCCCTGTGCATTTAAAAGTCAAAAGCTTCATTTCCCTCTGGCAGAAACACCTTCCAGAAAGGAACAAGGCCACAGGGAAACGCACTTCTCCAAGCATCAGCAGGTAGCAGAATGAACTTACTGTGGGCACAGGGAGCCAAGCTGTGATTTGCTATCACTGACAATCAGCAAATGAGTATCTGAGACTTAGTTAATGGGACTTAAGCAGGTTTAAGCTGGAGGGCAGCCAAGCAAGAAGAGACTACGCTGTCCAAAGATATGGGGCAAGGGTAAATCCTGAGTTTTGTTTATATCCCTGTATAAATACCCAACAATATCAACGCCTGAAAATACAATTAGGATTTGTCACCACTTTAGGGCAAAGCAATTAATCAAGAAGGATTAGAGAATTACTGCACAGAAACCTACTTAACTATCTAGACTCAGGGTGTCTCGCAGCACACCTGTGATGGTGGCTGGGTTTAACAAGGACTTCCTGCACAGAGCAGTTATTTTTCCCAGAATTCCGGCTTCCCAGAGAGCCAATACTGAAATCACCTAAATATAAAGATGTATCTTCCAAGTATGCATTGTACAGAGATAAGACTGTAGTTCCCCCCTCTCCCAATCCCCAAGCCACATAAAAAAAAAATCACTAAAAGAGTCTGCTATACAGGAAAAACAGATTCTTTCATGCTCTGATGATTGTGACAGTTTACATACAGTCTGTAATATTAGATAAAGTTTCCAACCTGAGCCCAGCTTCCCTCCTCATCTTCCTGTTACGTGGTTAGAAAAGCAAAAGAACACACACACATTAGTATTTAAGTTTAGTAAGGAGATCAAAGTTAATGGCACACTGCAAGACTCTACTTCTACTGCATACCAAAAAATCTAGATAAAGCCAGCATCATGCAATTTAAAAAATCATGCACAAGGCACTTATTTTGTATGGGAAGTTGCAAAAGCCATCAACTGATTATGTTTTCTGAAAAGAATAAATTTCTGCACCAATACTTCAATTTGTCTATTAGTTAATCAAATCAGAGCTCCATTTTACAGATTAGAGTTTAGTTTACAATCTTATCAATGCTGATTTACTTTCTTTGATTCCCTTCTGGAAAAACAAAACAAAACAAAAAACTTATCAAGATGCAGGTTCCAAGGTTAATAATTAGTAGAAGCAACAATCCAGAATTTTAGTGCGTTAATTTAAATATAAAAAAAAAAAGAAAGAAAGAAAAAAAAAGACCAAAAGGTACTTGATTCAAAAGTTTAAAAAGTGGAAAAAGCACTCTAAGGAACAGAAGTGGCAACACTGTAAACTAACCGTTTGTTGTGTGGCTGTAAGATTTTCCATTTCTTCATGTGTTACCCAGACATTTCCCGTGGTCTAATATGAGCCCACAGGGAATCAATCCCATCCAGTGAAAGGAAAGCAGTAACAAAGAGGAGAGGTTGCAGAACAAATAAGCAATCGGTACATGTAAGGAGCAGGCATGGGCAAAGCAATGGTGGTACAGGTCCATCTACTGAAAGTCACGGCATGCAATAAAAGCTACTGACAGGGACCAAATTCCTTCAGAGATTAACAAAGCTGAACATCATCAATAGCTTACACCGATGGGTAAACACTTGGTTCTCTTCTAATCCAAAAAATGCATTTGTAGTCTAGTATGTAATCCCAGGAATAACTTTAGATTGCAGGGCACACAGACTCCTGAGAGATAGGTGAACTCCTAGTTTATACAGTCTGAATTATTTGGAGTTGATGGCCTTATATGTGGATTAAAAAAACCTCCAACTATTTTACAGATTTCTGCACACACATCTACTTCGTCTGTATTATAAATTTTGCCAAGGCCAAGAGATGAGGCAAATAACATGCACTCTAAGTATTTTGGATTACACACTCACTTACACTGAAATAAACTTCCCTGTCCCTTGAGAAAGAAAACAGAGTTATTCCTTCATTTAATTCCCATGAAAGGAAGAAACATCCTACACTTAAATAGTGTGTTCCTTCTACAACTTAATGTTTCCATAAATTCTCAGTAGAAGCTCAAATCCTTCCAGGTACATATTTACAGTGAAATTTTGGGAAATTCTAAAGATGTTTCATGCTGGATCACTTTCCTTACCGTCCTTGAGGTGGGAGGGGCAGATGGGCTTGTCAGTGACATGATTTCTTGGATGGCCAGCCTCAGCTTGAGCCTGTGCAGGGGGTTGCTGATCCCAATTTCCCGCTGTATTTCTGTGTCAGACAAGGCTGACATGATAGCACCACTTTTCACATTTGCTCGGCAAGCAGCCACGTACCAGGCTGGCATCCCAACCCACAGCTGGAACACAAAAGCAGGGAGTAAACAGGATCTAGGAAGCTTCAAAACCTTCAATTCTTTAGAAGGCTGCGTACACTGAGGGGGCTTTTTGTTTATTTTGGAAGCGCCACTTACCTCCAGCCAGACAACCACAGTAGGCCCATCCCACTGCGCAAAAGGCAAACCTTGTCTTCGGGCTTCCTCCAGCAGCTCATGCCTAAAATCACAGACACAGTTACGAGTTATAATTGATGTTACAATTTAAACACTGCGTTCAAACTCCCTTCTTTCCAAGAGTTAACTTATGCCTTGTATGATACACCTCCCCAGGCAGGTCCAGCACATGTACAAGGAGTACGTAGGGATGAAAGCTGAACTGGACTGGAAATTTGAGAGCAGCAGAGATGCTGGATCTTGCCTTGTCTAAAAGCCCTAGTGACACTATAGCCAACACTCCCAACCCAAAGAAGAAATGTCAGACTCATCTGGCGATCAAATTCTCAACTGCTGCAGTTTCCTGCACAGCAGATTAGACTGGACCAAAGCGGTCATTTCTCCTCAAGGTGCAGATCTGAAAGCTGTGGCAATACAAGACCACATCAGATGCCCACGTCCATCAGGCTGTCAAGGCTGGAAACTGGGACAGTGACCATTTAACGGGTGAATCTCAGCCTGCATCAGCCTGTCAGAATTCCAGGCAGAGCTTCAGACAACCATTATATTCAGAGACTCGTGCTTTGGCAATTACAGCCCGAAAGGCTGTGTACTGAAATTCAGCTTTCATCTCCTGTGGTGACACCATTTCCTCTGTCTTTCTGAAAGAGAGGAGCCTGAAGTTTAACACTGACAATTCAGCTTACAGAAACAACGGAATCTCACATGGTCCCTATAAAGAGCTGCCAAAAATGTTTGATAAACCAAAAGACAAAACCCAGTGTTGTGGGTATAGGCATGCAATGCTGCTTGGCTATGCCCGCCTGAAAAAATTGATAAAGTCTAAAAAAAGCATATTTACACAGCCTTTGAAAGCTAGCTGTATATGCTTAAGCCTCCACTCACTCTCGTTAGAAATTCTGAAAAAACAACTTGACCTAATTAAACAGTTTTTACTGTTTTATGTTATTTATTCATGCCTGCAAAGGTAGAATTAAGAAGATAAGCAGCAATACTACAGAACTAAGATCCCACTTTATGTATTTAACATTTTCTCACTATTTAAATCAAACAAAATCTCCATGCCTTCTGAATTGTGTCACTGGACAGATCCAAGACGATAAAATATTTAGAAGTTTATATATACGTATTAAAAAACACAGGGCATTTTGAACAGTGATTACTGACAGAGTAGGAGCTTTTTTTTGCTACTAGTATAAAATGGATATGCAGCATTCAGCTCTGTTAGACATATATGGGATCCTCCTGTTATATGGGTAGATAATATTAAAAAGCAATCAATGAAGTAATAAGTATACTAGCAACTGTTTTATCAATAGAAGGTACTTCACCTACATCACAATAAATTCCTACTGCTCCAGAACCACCTCCCAGTAATTTTTCCTAATTACATGTGCTGCCCAGAAATGGAAAAAGGGGAGGAAGGAAGGGACTACCAGACAACTGGTTATAAATAATGATCCTGAAGTACCATTTAAAGATTCAACACTTTAGGTGGAACAGTGTTCAGCAGTCAGCAGCTCAATAACTAAATTTCCCTAACAAAGAAAAGACTATAAAAGCTAAAACATATTTGTACACTTCAAAAAGATACATATATTTCTAAATTAGAAATAAAAGATCAGTTATTTTCTTGTTGCCGTGGAACACGTCACATTAATCCCACAAATCATTAGCCCTGAACACATTCAGTTCTGCTTCACTTTGTTGCTTGAAGCTTTACAAATTAGGGAAAAAATTACTAAGATATGATAAAATACTGCTTGGTAAGAACAGATTCAAATGCTTAATACTGTATTTGCCAGAAAGGAATACAACGTTTTTTCCAAGAACTTTAACTTCCAAATTGGTGTCTTTGTCTTCCTTTTTGGGGGTTGTATTGCATGGAGTTCAGAGAATTTCAGTGTAATTTCTGGTAGTTTTATAAATCTCACTGCGTGCTTCATATGAACCATGACACAGTAAATCCTTGGGAATAGTACATGGAATATATCAAAAATGAAATGAGAGGATATGATGCAAACCCACAGTGGTATCATAATGCAGAAAAAGATTGTGTGACTGGAAGGGAGTGTTGTGTGATGGAAGCAAACATACAGAAACAGAATCAAACAAAATAAAAAAATGTTTATGAGGTATCTTTATGCAGAAATTATTCAATGGAGCCAAAGAGGAGTCAACCATGAAGTGGAAAATGAATTGCAGAATTTGTTCGTATGCAGTAAGAGATAAAAAATTTGCTTTCATGGGAAATCATTAAACTCAAAGCTCAAGATACAGCACAGGCCCAAAGCATCTCAGAGAAAGAATTCAGAGACAGCTGCTACTTCATCTGCAAATGATGCATCAATGTTTCTTTTCCTACAGCACAGAACTTCCCTTTTCAAACTATTCCCTTCCATCTTTCCCAGGACATTCACTGCATTCCATTAATGAGTCATGAGATCCCTGAAAGATCACAACTCTCAGGCCAACTGAGTTTCACGGGCCATCCAATTCCCCCAGTTAGGAAGTGGGTGCAAAGTCCAGCCTCACATCTCTGTGAGGGGAAAAAATACTGCAGCAGTGTCAGCAGTGTTAACAGATGGAAAAAACCTGGCACTGTGAGGGATAAAAAAATGCCAAAGCAGTAGCTGGCTACTGGAATAACTCCTAGGTGACAAAACCAAGGGGTAGATGTCTACAGACTTAATAAAAAAACTGGCAGAACTTCACTTGAAATGGGAGCCCAAACATGCTGCTTCTCGTTGTTAGACACATTACAGTCATCTCACACCAGCTGTGGAGAGCAAAGGAACTGTGGACATAGGGGATGAGAAATTATGTCCAAACTGCAGGTGCTTGGTGGAGCAGGGAGTGCACAGGACTCTTCAAAGACCATCTGAAGGATCTGTGTTTGGAATGGCTCTCGACAGGCAAGGATACAATAACCTCATAAGGGAAATAAAGCAGCCTCGAGCAAGCTCACTTTCTCACTGGGTTAAGACAGCATGGGAATGGATAAATCCAGGCCTTGTAGCCAGAGGGGAATGCAGTATTTCAGATTTTCTTGGAAGGAACTGAAGAGAACTGATTTGGAAGAAGCTCAGAACAGAGAAAACACAGTAGGAGTGTGTGGAGCAGAGAAAATAGTAATACTGATGGAAGTGAGAGTTTCAAGGTATAAAACCTGAAAAGCAACAGCACCAAACATGAAAATAACCGACCAACTTCAGGCAGAGCATCAGGGAGAAGTTAATATCCTTATTATAGGTTCATTTCAGGTATGTAAATAAGCTTATTGTGTATAACTTTGAGAGGTATCTTAAATTTAGGTTTGCCTTCCTTTGTGATTAATGCAGTATTAAGTTTGTTGTGGTTGTACACAGAAAAGCACAAGTAATTGTGGCAAACACTGTCAATACAGAAAGATGATGAACACAACACTAAAACCAACGTAGGATTAGTAAACAGAAGCAACAGTTCTACAGAATTACATCTACCTTGGAAACAAAGTGCCACAAATACTTACTATTGCTAAACAACTTTTAAACCTCAAACTATAAAACTGATTTATAATCTCAGTAGCGGTTAATATTTCCACCATAAAAATTCACACCATGCAGATTAAGACAAGACGATGAACTACATCTCACATTGCACTAGGTGACACTGGATTTATTTAAGCAACACATTTTCATAATATATTCTTTTGAATCTAGAATTTCCTCTCATAATCAGACTTTTTCGAAAAGAAGTTAGAGCTTTTAATATATTGCTAAAAAATCCAAATGAGATCTATCACACTTCCACAAAATTCCTAATAAAATAAATATAAACTTACCCTGATTTTGCACTACCACATGAAATGGTAAACAAAAGGAAAAAAATGAAGGAAAAATATAAAACTAGGATTAAACTGAACTCAGAGGCATACAAAAACAAATAACGTGGACTGTAATTTAATTCTGTAGCTATAAATAGGCTTTTGTTAGCAGCCACTGAATAGTGCCCTCAGCCTGTTTTGTGCACATGAATGCAGAAATCAGAAAGATAAGCAAGCAAACAGGGATTAGAGACAACTATAAATAGGCGTAGCTGTCTTTGTTCCAAGCATTCAGGTAACTGGAATTCTTTCTGTGCAATACAAGATTTTATAAAAGCAAACAGCCCCAAGAATTTGTTTTAACCCACCCTCTTCCAATATCAAAATGAAAAGCAATTCAGAGCAGCTTTCCCACTTTTTCCTTTAGATATCCAGCATTCCAAAGGCAACAAGGGATCTTTGACCCCTGGTGATACACTGTTCAGAACATTGTTCAGGAACCTGCCAGGCTTCTGAAGCAGCTGCATTAAAGTATCTCACTGGGATTTTAAAAAAAATTATAGTTAGATTATATTCATTTATTTGAAAAAGAGCCAAAAGAAGGCTCCAGAGGGACCTTAGAGCCCCTTTCGGTACATAAAGGGGCTCCAGGAAAGATGGAGAGGGACTCTGGAATAGCTAGGGAAGGCCATTCCAAACTAAAACCTTTCATTTATTTAAGACAGACACTTGCCATTTAAGCAATCAACAACACTCAGCCATAAATTACATGTAAAGTAATACCAGTATATTTTTGAAGGGCAGAACGTTTACAAGGAAAGCCATGACTTATCTGGAACTGCACTTTTTGCATTTCTTAAAGCAAGGCAGAATAGATTGTTCTACTTGAGACTGAAATTTGTGGCTGGCATCGAGAAATACCTGCACTGATCAAAGAACAACCCTACCCACTATTTAGATATGACCAGACTAAAACTATTTATTCAACCAAGTTGTTGGGTATGGTTTTAAAGCTCTGTAGGAAAGGGGAAAATACCAGGTCATAATAAGGTATGATTGCCTTCAGTGCGGCAGTCTGAGGAAAAACAGCTGAGCCTTCTGTTATACAAACAAACCCACATTCCATTCCGACTTTCCAAACCAACACACTGCTGGTTTTCATTAGCAGCCACCAGGCATTTTTCTTATTTGTTAGTAGAACTTATATACTGCAAAGAAATCCCTCAAAAAGAGACAATTAACACGCTTTTCTTTTCAACATTCACTGACTTCAGAAGGCAAGTAAAAAAGCAAGACCTGTCTGATCTTTGTCAGCTTTTTGACACAATAAAGGCAGCTGAACAGAAGCAACAGGAGTTCAAGGTATATGGCTCAGCTTTGGGAGAAAAAAATGCAAAGAATGCCTGATACTACTTATATAAATTTCAGTGTTTCCTGTATTACCATTATAAGCTTTAAATCAAGATTTCTACTGGTAGCAATGTCTATTGTACACTTACATTTACAGTCTTTGCTTCATCTCTTCTAACTTTGGGAATAACAAGCATGCAAGTAGATACTCAAAAGCTAAACAATAAACCAAAGATTTTCTTGGACAAACAGTGAAAAATTCTCATGACTAGGAAAAGGTAAATGCCTAAAAGGTGTCATAAAAAAAAATAGTCACAATAGATTAAAAAAAGAGGAAATTGGGATTCTACGGTGCAAGGAAAAAGATTTCAGCTGCTAAAATACATGACAGAACGTCAAGAAAACTTTTAACAGGAGTGAAAAAATTAAGTGAAGAGAGAAGCAGTTGGCAGCTATAACACAAAAGAGCAGAGAAAGAAACAGCAAATTCGCACAGAGAGATGTCAGCACTGAGCATCTTGTGCTTTCATTCTATCAACTCCTTCACACTCTGGAGCAAGTCAACAGCCTCAGGCAACTTGGGGAAATTTTCCAACTGAATCAACCCCAAAGTAGGTATTAAATATAACAAATTTCGGAGGGCGGGAGGGGGTGGTGATGAGAGTCCACTTTTATCTCTGAGATTATTACAGCATTCTAATAATAAGTTTTCAGCACTGAAATTCATTTCAAACTTACCATGACCTCTGGTACTATTGACGTTCTGAAAAAATAGTAACAAAACCAAACCTACAGAGGCTTATTAGCCATAGCACCATATTAGTCAAAAATATCCAAACATGAAACTAAAAAATAAACCGCAATATTTTTAAAGAAAGCAATACTTTACCAACAGAGGACTAAAAAAAAAATTTGGTAACTTACTTTTTCTGCATTTTCCTGTTTTTTTCTGCCTGACCTCCAAGCTTACTGAGACCTAAGGCATCCTGAGAGGAACCATCTGCTTCTCCCATGCCACCTAAAAACAACCCAAAAGAACAGCCTTAAGTTCTCAATCAAGTATTTAATCCTTTGTAATATTACTGATCATGTACAAAGCCAATCCCCCAAGCCCACACCTCTTACAAAACAAAAAGCAAACCCACCTTGTCCTAATCCTTCCTTGCTTGTTTGTCCAGGTCGTCCCTTTTCCTTCTTGCCAAACAAGCGGCCAATGGAGGATTTGATCCCCTTCTTTTTGGGAGCTTTGTGAAGGGAATCTTGGCTACTGTTACTGCTACTGGGATTACTTGTTTGCCCATCTTGAGAACCTGTTGAACTTCACCCACAAAAAGAGTCATAAAGGAGCCCGTGTAAAACAAATTCACCAGTGTAACAGTGAGAGAGACAAGTTCAGGGTTCTGTTCAAATTATTGAAAGTTGAGTAACCCACTAATGACATCTAATTTCAGCTTTTATGAGAAATGGAAAGAAATTTATCCATTAAAATACAAATAATTAAATTTAAAAAACAGTGAAAACAATGCAAGAAAAGAAGAAAGAGAAATAAAATCTATATACTATAATATGGAACTATATACTATACTAAGTCGATAGAAGTGTTTAAAGTGCTGAAATTGCCAACACAAGTTCCTGACCAAGCGAGGCAGACAATGAAAGTCTGAAATACTTGAGAGGAATCCATCCCAGGCACTTTGAAAAGACCATCTGTCCATCCAAGTGATAGTTATTTTGCAAGTTATTTCTAAATTTATACCTAAATTCCAACTTGAAAAGTGGAATTGTGTATTTCTCATTTCCTAAAGATGAAGTAAACTTAATGTAGATTTGAGTACCAGAAGAATTCGTCACATAATGCCATTTCTGATCATTAACACAACCTGTATTCTTATTGTTTATGCAACAGTCACTCATTTATGTGTTCATACTCTTGACTTTCAAGAAACACTTCAACTACCAGACTAAAATCCTACAGGCTGAACAGCTCTGCAGCTTTAGGATTTTATTCTGATGATGTGAAAACTGAGTTTCTGGTAGGTCTGAGTGTCCCAGGCACTTACTTCCTGATGTCCCTGATATCTTCATGGCTCACGGTGTGCAAAGCTCCTTTCTGGACTCTGTCCAAACGCAGAGACCGAGGGGAAGAAGGCGGTGACGTCTCACATTTTATCGTGGTTTTATCATCTCGTACCTCTTCTCTGGAAGCTGGAGACTAATGGAAAATCAAGGAAAACTTGAGGGGGCAGTGCCAAAACGAATGTAGCATCAACACTACACAAAATAGTGAAAGGACAAATCAATTATTTCAGCGTTAAAGGACTGCTCTTGCCATTACCATTCTGCAGTTGCTTAGCTTTTGCTTGACTTCCTTCTGAATGTCCTGTTACCTTCAGTGTCAAACTACTAAATTTCAGTCTTAGCTACTGAAATAAGTCAGTAGCACTTATTTTTAGTTCATTCAGAGTGCTAAGAACTAAAGTAATGTCTTAGCACCACAAAACTAATGTACCTCACTTCAGTTTGAGGAAGTGCAAAAATCAAAAGGATCTTTTAGCAAGATTACTGACTTGATGAAGTCTTCTGTGGCTATAGTTGATCTTAAAGTTTAGTAACAGAAATTATTATATTATTACATTATTATAACTTTGTGTGTGCACTAACAGATCTTTAAAATTAAACAATGATGCATCAAGACTGTAAAACAGTGGTTACAAACAGAAAGCAGCACAAGTCTCCACACAGCAAAAAACAGCCAAACAAACAAACAAACAAACCCACAAAACAAACCCACACTTATGCTAAAATGATAAACCATAATCTTACTTTACTACAGAGTTACTCTGCAAATGCTTTCTTTTACCTTCCTGTTATCCAATAATGAGTCTGGACTCAGGGAAGGGGATGAAGGAGCACACCATTAAACAAACTAAAGATTTTTACCTTTCTACGGTGTTTCCTTAAATCACTAGGCTGACAGATGCATGCAAAGAAAAGAAATTTGGGAAAGCTGTATTTATTGTAAACTGCAGCACAGACTGAAAGAACTAGTACAGAGACAAAACATATTAGGGAAAATATAAATAACAATTACAACAATGGCACAGAGAAAGATACTGAGTATGAAGTACTCCTCAAACCACAGATTACTTAAAATGTATCCCAGAAGAGAGGAAGAGAAAAAATAAACACTTAGAATTGGTTATCTACTGAAGTACTGTAGATGTTTGAGTGTATTGGTACTACAGGCAAATTAGCACAGAAAAAGTGCAGTATCCTCAGCAAGAAAAACACCGAACAGTTGCCTTTAAAAGTTGAGAAATTTCCAGTTATGTTTCAAGAGCTTGCCTTAAACCTACATATCACCCACAGTAGCCTTAAATACACTGTCTGCAGTAGTGTCTCCTCACAAATTAGTGGTTCCTGCAGCTGTTTCCTACAAGGTACAAAAAGCAGCCGGTATTTAATAACTGTGAAAGACAAGAGTGCCAACAATAGCTGGTTTCTATATAGTAACAGGATTCTGTTCTAAGTTTAAAGTGCTGGAATGTTTGAGCAGGAGTCCAGCACCAGTTTTATTTCATCCTTCATCTACTCCAGAATTCCTCATTTCCCAAGTACTGCTCACCTCTGCCAGTGCACAGGGCAAGGCAAAAACCTTGAGTTACACAAACGAGTTATTCCCACTGATGCTGACAAAAGTTAAATTTAGGTAATTTGTTTAACAGTTCTTCTTATTTAAAAAGACAATAACCAAAAATAAAGTCAGTCCCCTTTGAAGTGGGACAAGGCAGGGGGGAGGGATGTTGCTTCCCTCCCACAAAGGATGACTTTTAATCATTTTCGATTTAGAAAACATGTAAACTAAGCAGCATTAACATGGTAAGTTTCATTCAATCTGACTGTAGAGTACTACATTAATAAGTCATTCAGTGAATCATAGAAGGAATCTTTAAAGATGATCTAGTCCCTCCCCAAGTTCTTGACAAACACCTGACTGATTTTACTCTTGCTGGATCTTTTATCTATTAAATCTGATGCTCTATAAAAATGCAAATGTTTACCATATGGAATGAAAACTGTCCACAAAAACCAGCCAGGAGAGCTGCAGGTTTCACAATTTATCATGTTGATGCTTTTTAATCATGAGGGGTTTTCAACTGACTGAACTGCAACCACTACTTCAGACAGCCTTAAGCTAATTTGCCTACGTGATCATAAATTGATGCAACTCCCTATTAAAACATTGAAAAACACAGCAGAACTATTGTTTAGTCAAATAATTCATAACAGTTGTTCCAGAAGTTTCTAGAAAGCTCTTGTTCTGTACTTCTAGAAGCACAGCTTCTTGTTTTCAAGCTTTCACAAATCAGTTGCCAGGTACAAAAACTATCAAATGCAACTGCAAACAGCAGGATCAAGTGACTTTGATTCACAATTATGATGTAAAGTCAACTTTAATTACAGTTCACTTTTCTTCAATTACATTAGATTACAAGACACATTCTCCTAATCCAGTTTTTTGGAAAAGAGCTACTTAAATTTGTATCTGGTTTTATGCATGAGAAGCATTTTGCTTATCTACGTATTACTGTGAAATGTTAAAAGATAAAGTGTCCCATATCCTGAATTTTGATAGAACAACTAGTAACTACAGTTTCCAAAAGCATATGGAAATCTGGAGAGAAGGTGAAGTGTCTAGAACTAAATCAGAAAAGGAGCTTTTCCTGGAGAGTACTTGCAAATAAATACCAGTATCCAAGATGCTCCAAACTGAAAGTTATCCTAAAGATGGGAAACTGTTTGGTTTACTTCACATTTATGTAAAAAAATGAAAGGAGAAAACTTGTATCTTGTTTTCACAGATATGTTTTCATGTACAAAGCAGTTAGCTCCTAGAAGGATTAATTTTTCTAAGCAGTCCAAAAGAATGGGTCCATCTTTCTCTACTCACTGAACTACTAAGCCTGAACTACTTCATCAGCCACAAGGTCTAACAGACACTTCTTTTTCCTACCAGTCTTCATAGCCTAAAACAGGACAGTAGCACTCATTATTAATAAAACAGTAGTGATACCACCACAGTCTTCAAGATTAATACGCAAATCATTTTTTAGCTGAATGTTTAGTGAAATAGTGGACTGCTAAAAATGAAGTTCAAAGCAGAGGGAGAAAGTGGTTGAAAAACAACCATTATTTCTTGTAGGAAGGGGAGTCTGAAGAAAGACTATAACAACAGAAAGAATATTTAAGGACAAGATGTTGACCGAATAATAGGAAGGTTTTTCCTAATCATTATGAACTGTATCTTACACTTTTTATAAAAGTTGAAAGGAAGCAGTAGAAAAACCTAGAGGAAGGAAAAATACAGCTGAGTAAGAAGGAGAGGAAGGGGAAATCGAACTATCCATTTCCTAGAGAAAACAAAAGCTCTTCCAAAAAAAAAACCTGGAGTTAATGGGCACTTACCAGCGTCATGATCCCCAACCTGTCCACTTCCCGAGCCGGGCTGTGTGGGATCCGCCGTGGGGTGGAGCGGCCGCTGCCAGGGGGAGAGGAACCAGCCAGGGAACCGCTGGCATAGGAAGGAGGGATGGAGCTCATGGAGCGGAACCGGCCGTGGGCATCCAGGCTGCCACTGCCCACCCTGCTCTCAATCTCCTCCGCTCGCTGCTCCGTGTTCTCCTTCTCTTCTTGGATAAGTCTAAGGGATAAAAGAGTTTTAAAGGAATGTGACATTCAAATAAGGGCCATACGAACAGAAGGAGCGGGGCATTAGGAAGGATCAGTACAAAATGACCATTTTCTAAGTGATTTTTATCACAGCCCTCACACACGCCATACCTGATCTCTTTGTTGATGGCATCCAACTGTTCCTGAAGCATTATGGCCAAAGTCTGAGCATCAGCCTGACCACTTGGTGACAGCAGATCAACTGAGCTGAATATGGTCTCTCTGTCGTCCTCCACATCAGACACATCAACATCACTCTCAAAGGCTTGTGCCACATTTGCCAACACGCTTGCTTGCTGGGCTCGCTCCCAATCCTGCTCATTCAGAGTTTGAACCTAAAAGAATCCATGAAAAAAAATTAAATCCAAACTTAATGGATAAAAACATGATGTTTCTGTTGATTTTCAGGTTGTTGAAAATAATTTTTTTTGAAGTCCACTTACATTCTGAATACATCCATCAAGACAGCAGTTTTTAGAGAAATGTAAAGAAAAAAAGCTATAATATAAGAAACTTTTAAATTTCACTTCACTGGAAGATGCAAAATGCACAGGCTTATTGAGTAAATTCTAACATCACATATCTTGGTTATACACACTTTGAATTACAGTAGAATTTGGCTATCAACTCCTTGCAAATTTTGGAATCATTCCTGAAAGGGACTTGAAAAGGCTTGCATAACAGTTAACACATTAGAATAGGCTATAGACACAGAAGTAGGACTGTTTTAAATTATATTTTATAGGCTCAGCAAAATTAAAAACCAAAATTTGAGTTCAAAACCATAATCTTGCAATTATTTGCTAACAATTACAAAGACCAGTAGCTGTGCATTAGTTAGTGAAAGAGGATCTACAAAATCTACTTTTTTGCTAGGTACTCCAGTTCTAAAAACTCCTCGCAATGATTAGCCCTATGTAATCTATTTTTTTGTCACAGTTTTCTTTGTGTTTTCATTTCAGAGTTCTGTTACCTTTGAAGGTTCATCTCTGAGAGCTGCCAAACGTCCCTTCTGGGGACGCCTCAGCACGGAGGAGGTGCCAAAGGAGTCCGTGTGAGCGTCACCCACAGAGGAAGATGTCACAGGGAATCTGAAATCCGGTCTGCTGGAACACACAAACAAACATTTTAGCTTTACAAAGGGAGGGGAAAAAGGGAAAGAAATCAAAAAATTCACCCAAATGATTTTTCTCTTACTACTAGTGCC
The DNA here is from genome assembly GCF_003031625.1 of Empidonax traillii. Lineage (NCBI taxonomy): Eukaryota > Metazoa > Chordata > Aves > Passeriformes > Tyrannidae > Empidonax > Empidonax traillii. The sequence continues at coordinate 54,423 of NW_020956740.1, read as the reverse complement.
AGCTGCTTCTAGGCAGTGTAAAACCTGTCTTATATGCTCTATAAGAAATAGATTTTATAGCCATATAACAGACAAAATTACATTTTGCATAGTGACTTTAAAGAAATTAGAAAAAATTGAAATACTTCTGGTACCTATGATGGAGTGATGTGGCTCTGAGCCTCACTTGGTCATTTTCAGCCCTTAATGCATCAACATTCATTGCAAGTTGATCCTGCAAAAACAGATAAATCAAATACATAACAATATGACTTAAGAAAAAAACATCAGTATCAAACAGGGATTTATAAACTAAGATTTAAGATTTTGGCCTCATTTCTATGAAACCCAGAAATAACAGATTTTAAAACACACTCATCAACAATATTAAATGTAAAAATTGGTTCTGCTGCACACAACACAGCACTGCCACCAAAGGCCATCCCAGAGTAACTCTGCAGCCTCTCTATGCTGACTCTAGTAATGACAACATACATTTCAAAAACAGCAATGAAATAAAACCCACATGCTACTAACTTTATTATAATAAAATGATAATAAGAAGAAACAATAAGATTTTTCCAGCTCTCTGCACAAAAGGTTCTGAAAATATTCCCTTTGAACTTGGACATTTTTACACACTCTATTAACTCTGAATTTAACAACAGAGAAATCCAATGAATGAGAAAACAACAGAAGACCAATAAAAAGCGGCTGATGATGAACATCTGTGCCTTTTGAGAAAACAACTGGCCTACACATCCAAGAATTCCACATTGTGCAAAACATTCTTTAACATTCTTCATTTCATTACAGGAGCACAGCCTCCAAATCCTGGCCTAGAGACTTACCAGAGTGACGTGGGGAGGTGCAGTACACCTGGGATTTAACAAGCTATAACAAGTATTATTTCAGAACTGATACTGTGACCACAAAATCAACTGCCACTGCTTAAGGGCGTGAAGATATGGAAGGCCTCACCACTTATTCAGCGAAAGAAAACTTGCCATTTCCAGGGCAAGCACAACACCAAACAGATGCTATTAAAAAGCAGAAGCCAAGTCTAATAAATTAAAGACAATTTTTAGCAGTTGCACACGCATTTCATATCCAAAACTTTAGGAAAATCTTATGGGAAAATATCCAACATTAAAAGTATTTCTCTTTTCTTTTTGCTGTTCAAGGTCATATGTACAAAAATATAAAAGTTCTACACAATCCCCAAACTTGGACAAATTGCCAACAATATCCAGGCACTTTACATATTCAGAAGTTTTTGAGTAAAAGCTCATGTGTTACCTATAAAAGCCTCACAAAACTGAGGCACACAACACCATAAAATGAACATCAACTCCCTTACAGAGCAGGTAATGTTAAGATCTGTGGGGAATTAAAACCTGATCCTGCTATGTAGCAAGGCAGCAATGATGCTCCAACAGAATATTTCAGAAAAGCAGAGTGTACCTTTTCATGCTGAAGCTCCTCTATTTGTTTTTTTGCATTTTCGATTTCTCGAAGAAGTGAATTCTAAAATAAAAGGTATCACAGATTAAGTCACTTATAAAAAGCTTTACAGTTTTAAACCATAACCATGAGGAGTATAAAAAATAATTCAGTCAACATTATACATCTTAAATAAAGATACTTTATTGCTTCCATTCTTTCACTTTGATTATAGCTGAAGGTTTATCCTTCCAGGTGAACAGCCCTCTAAATAATGAATTTAGTAATAGTACTGGTTCCATAAATTTTTAATAGCAATAGCAACCTTTTAAAACTGCATTTGAAAACATCTGACTAGTTAAAAAAAAAAAAAAAAAGGAATAATTAGGCAGCTAAAATAAAGTAATTCACTGAGTGGTTATTGAGAGGAATTAGCAGCTATTATCCTTAAGTTTTCATTCTATTTGCACTTGTTTGACCTAAAAGAAGTCCTACATAGTAATTTCTTGGATGTACTGTACTTTCAGAACTGCAACACTCACTGAATTAATGGCTTTCCTAAACATCAGAGCTGTTTTAAATTAGAGATTCCCCCTGCTGATAGGAAACTTATGACTTGCTATCTTTCTTTTCCTTTTCTACCACAGCCAAAAAGTTCTGATTAACCATTTCTTGAGGCTGTTAATACCTTTATTACATGTTTAAGATGAACTACAATTTCATATGTGAAAAAACAAATCACTCTGGGGAAAAGACCAAGTTACCAGAACAAAGTCTCAAAATTTTACCTGCACATTTCTTTCTAAGTTATCATAAAAGAATGAGCTGGAAGCCTCCACAAGAACACTTCTCTAAAAGCTGTTACTTAGAGTAAAGAACAAGCAGATTTTCCTCATTACTCATGAAAGAAGTTATGGAAGATAGGAGGACAGGCCAGGCCTAAGACACCCCCAGTATGCAGGCATTTAAAAAAAACAATGCAGAAATTGAATTTAAAAAGACTGTTTTGACTGTTGATATCATAACATGCTCCGTAACTAGAATTTCTGAAGCAGTTGGTAATGTTGAAAATAGTGATGTTAACTAAGAAACACAAGGCAAAGTTTGCAGCCTTAGGTGCCAGTAGGCACCTTTATCATCAACTCAAATGATAAAAGTAGGACCCATGTTCCTTCTGCACCACTCAGTTCCTCCCAGCTCTGAGAGTATAAAAGGAGGGCAAGAAACCAACTAAATGCCTGTAATGATCTGAGAGGAGCAGAGTCCTGGAATTATGCAAAGATGTGTCATCTGACACCTGACTGATGGTTTAGGGATGAGAATTGAGTTGAAATAAATGCAAGAGGAAGCAAACACTTAGTAAAAGTCTGAAAACATCATTCTACATATTGAAGTGTTTTATTGACTTTAAAAGAAAAATTCACACAGTTTTTACTGAAACATTTTCCCCAGATGGGCATTTCACTCTCCAACAAAGGAAACCAAATATTTTTTTAATCCAAGACGAAGCAATTCTAAATCAGCACCAAGCAAAGTGCCACTTTAGAAGACCTTGCTTTGCTGGATGTAGAGTAAGGGAATTTAACTTAAAGGCGTGCATGGAAGAAAAATCCATAAGGAACTACATCCAAAAGCAGAAAGGAAAGAAAAACACTAAAAAGCTGAATGCTGGGGAAAGTTCCAAGAGGTGTATTAACAATGCCCGGAACAGCCCAGTTACATTCACATAATGAGTCCCAAAATTATCTACCTGGGAAGAAAACACAAGGTTGTTTTAACTTGCAAGAATCCCACAAGGACTCAGGGGAACTGGAACAGCCAGGAGCAGTGGGAAACAAAAGAAACTGAACTGAAAAGGCCAAAGTTCTAGTCCTAATTCTTCAGGCTTCCTGTATTACACTGGATGAGCCTACTTATGCAATCCACACCAATCAACTAGAAAAGGATAAAGCTGTTGAAAACTAAAAAATGCTTTCTCAACACTGCAGTGCAATGCCCAAGGACAGCCTCAAAAAACTGAATTTTATGTACATATTTTCAAAATCCACACTAAAAAACAGCCTTAAGAGAAACTATTTATTAATAAGGATTTCATATTTATTTACTAAAGTTACAGATGTGTGCAAACTGCACAAATCACAGAATTCTGACCATTCTAATTAATGTATGTGCTGGAATGTGACTTGTTACCTTATCTTCCAGGGCAGCCATCCTTTCCTTGAGATGAAGCTGGAGCCTTTCATTGGATTCAGACAGAAGTTTATCAACAGTTTCTGATAAACGTTTATTATGCTCTTCATTCATCTTCTCTCTCTGTCTAGCCTAAGACACAGAAAAGCTACTGAAATAACTTCAAATTTTCAATGTCTATAACAATTTTCAGGTTATAAAGGCAGTAAGCTTTCTTTAACAGCAATATTTTTCCAGAGAGGAATACTGCATGGACCTCCAGGACTCTGTGAGGGAGTATAAGGGACACTTCAGAGTGTAATAACTGATCCAAAATCAGAAGTTTGAAAATCTGAGTCTACATTAAAAAAACAAACAAACCGAATTCAGAACGAATTCCATTATTTATAACCCAGGAACCAATTTCTCTATAGTAATTTAATTCAGCAAGCTTTTGATCTGTCTCTTCATCAGAAAGTATGAATAGTAATAGTAATATTACTAGCAATATTTAATATATTTTATTGAGTATGAATACATACTGAGTATAAGAATAGTAATAGTAATCAGATATTTTCTATTTTCAAACTTCCATTGCAGACTTTCAGCTTTCCCTTGAGATTTAAGGTGAGACATAGTACAGTGACTCAAATCTCCCAAATATCAGCCAGCCCAAGCTCTGGTTTTCTTTTGAAGAGAGAAATAAAACCAGCATTGCTGAACGGTAGCAGCCATGAAGGGGACTGAATTCTTTCTTTCAGCTTTTTATCTTTGTCAAAATTATGTACAATACCCTTTGCAGCTCTTGATTCTTCTCCTCTAGCTGTGCTTCCATCTGCCTCAGTCGTTCCTCAATGTTGCCATGTCTCTCCTCAGCCTGTCAATTTGAAAGCAAAATTAGAATTTGGGTGGATTTTAAGGTTTCAAAAGCACAGAAACATTGAAGCACAGTAATATTTCTAACATGCTTCGCACAACTTCCATTTATGGTAACACAAAATGCGGAACAGATGCTTTTCTGTCACCAAAAACCTTGCAAGGGTTCATATGTGAGTAGCAAAATGAGGTAACCTCTCACCATGAATCCACTGCTCTTTGTAAATGAGCTTGCAACAGCAGAAGTTCATTCATATCCCGAAGAATTAAAAAAAAAAAAGAAAAAAGAAAAGAAAAATAAAAACTAAGTGCATTTTCAGCTTTTCCTCACTAGCCTGGAGGATGTGACTCTGTGTTAGTACCCATGACAAAGCAGAAAGCAGCAAGCAGAAACAAGGACCAAGATACAAATTCTACCTTCCTAAGCTTGGTGGTAAGTTCCAACACTTTTGCATCTTTAGCAGCAGAGCTCCCAGGAGACAAAAGGTCAGACTACAGAGCCAGTTAGGGACGGGAAAGATAACAGGGAAAGAAATGAAACTAAGACTTTCAAAGACAGCATACACACACACTTGAAAAGGTTCACTTGTAGTTCACTTGTAGTGAAGATAATTCTTCACACTTCATTAGCTCATTTGCAGCCCTCTAAAAACCTTGATATTTATTAGTATCGTTACTTCTCTTGCTCCTCACACTCTTCACTTGGTTATAAGTAGAAGGATTTTGGGTTTCCCCTTCAGAAACAGTCCATGCTTAGAAAGACTTTATGCCTAATACTGAATTGATTTTAATAAAGAACACCAAAGTAATAATTCACAGAGACATTGTCATAATGTAACATAATTAAGAAAAAACCCGCTCAAGTTTCAAGGAGCAAAAATTAAAAAAAAAATAAATTAAAATAAAAATCAAAAAGGGCATCTTCAGAGAGATGAAGGGAAAAAGTAGAGAGAGCAAGGATAAATATTCTGAATTGTATGTGGGAAACCCAGACTGTAACAAAGCCAACACTATGAGCAGATTTCATGCAGTGGGACACCGATGGAGAACAGAGTCTGGAGGACACTGTCCAGGGGCCTCACCTTTGTAAGTGCTGCAACTCTCTGGGCCAGCTCAGCTTCCACCTCTGGCAAAGTCTCAGCTTTCCTCAGGGTCTGCTGCAACTTTTGCTCAGCCAGTTCCAGTCGTTCCTGCAACTGCCTGTTCTTATCTTCACTCTGCACAGGATCACAATCAAAAACACTTAGGGTTAAAAATGGTAATTAATTTTTAAAGCGGCAAAGAACAAGCTGTGAATTTTCTTAATCAAGGCTGTGCTAAGACAAGGGACAAATTCCTACATATTTTAAATAACACTCTGCATATTATTGCAAAATTCAATTCTTTTCCAAGTGTGTACACTTGGTTTATAAAGTTGGACTTTCCTGTCAAGCATATGTCAAATTTCCACTCCCAGTAAAGCAACATTCACTTCTATTACAGCCTGTAAAAATCACTACACATTATACAAGTTTTAAAAGGTTTCAGCTTAGAATGAGTAATTCTCACACATGAACTTGAAGATGCTTGGATGCACATATAACAACTTAAAAATCCACAACTAATAGGGACAAAAGCCCTGAAGAAGTGCGCTGAAATTCTCTAAATCATTTCCCCTTCCCAGTAAAACTGTCTCATCTTCATTCCCAGGGTAAAACTCTGCAATGTACAACTCCATTTACTGAAAAACAGTCAATACCAACAGCCCATTACTGATGCTATTTATCTTCCTAAAAGCAAAGTGCTTCAGTAGAGTATGAACATGAATTATTTCCATCAGTTTTATGCCGTGCAAAATGCACTTTATCTTATTTCCAATCCCAACCTGTCTGTGCATGGAGTCTTTAGTGGCAATTTCATTTTCAAGTTTATCATTGAGGTCGTGCACAGATGTAGCTTCACGTTGTGCAGCGAGGTAGCGTTTCTCAAGAGTTGTAATTCTCTCTTCCATGTCTTCCTTTTGGGCCATAGCCTGTGCAAGACACAAAGCAGAATTTAGAATACGAGAGAGAATTATTTTGTGGTCAAACTGGGGAGCAAACCTCAGAAATAATAGAAATTAAAAAATAAAAAATCCGACATTTCTGTTTTCTTGGTATAAAACAAAGTAGAAAGATGAGCCTCACTTAGGCTTACAAGTTCAATGACTTTCTTAAAACGCTGATTAAAAAAGACTCATCTTTATTATCTTACACCACAGATCTGCCACTTACCTTTTCAATGGTACAAAGACAGCAAATCTTGACGTGCTGGGGATGATCAGAGAATGTTCTTGGACTTAACTAAGCACCCTATTTAATTACAGTATGCTGCAATAAACGGGACCTTGGAGATTAGTGATTGATCAGGAACTGTCAATGACAGCACTGAAATTAAAATGATTCTTCCTCCACGTACATCTTTAAAAAATTTAAACTTTATGAATAAGTTTAGCTTTTATGACAAGATAAAGCATCTTTTCAAGAACATGGTAAAGTTTGCAATGCTAAATCTCCAATATATCAATGAAATATCTAAGTCACAGATTCAGAGTGAAGACAAATTTTCTTAAGCGACCGGTCTTTTATATTAAAAAAAGAGATCGTGCCCTGAACCATTTTCTTCTCATCTATCAATACAAAGACATCCAAAAGCATAAAGGCTCAACTGAGCACCAAGAAGACTAAAATTTAATAAAGCAGTTGCATTTGAGAGTCCCCACATTTTGCCAGCTCCCTCCTCACCTCTCGTACATCTCTCTGTAACTTGGTATTCATTTCTTCAGATTTGATCAAGTCTTTTCTGGCTGTGTCAAGATCTTCTTCCAGCTCTGTCACTCTGCTGGACAGAGCAGTGAGACGTTCTTTCATTTGTGTCTGCTCCTTGTTTTGCTTATCTATGACGTCTTGGAGTTCAATCACTTTAGCAAGGTTTTCATCATGGCATAAAGAACCATCAGAGGATCTCTATTTAACAAGAAAAAAAGAAGTGTATTTGCATGTTGTAAATAAGACTGAAAAACAAACTGTTACTCATCTGTAAACACTCCTCCACAAAGATAATTTTATTATTGGATAGACTGCAAAAATTGAAATTGTGGTAGCTAAGACTTTTTAGTTAGATGATCATGCAAAAATATCTTATTATAGTTTAAAATTAAAATGTTACAGATAATAATTAAAAAATTAGATGTCAACTAAATAAAGTGAATAGCTGTACCTTTCCATTTGTAGTCGGTATATTTTCTTGTTCATGATTTATATCCAGCATCCCATCTGGAAGTGTTTTCTTCTGATTATTTTGCTCTTTCAAAATCATTAACTAAAAGAAAAGTTTACATACATGTTTTGATTCCTTTCTCACTAATAATATAACGAACAGTTGCAAAAGCAATTACTGATTCTACTGCAAGGTAGTTATTAATAAAACAGCACAGGCACCCAATTCAAGCCACTGCAATCCAAAAATTCTTATTTTAAAGCCATATGAACTGTTTTCTTTCTTTTATTTTGTTTGTTTAGGGGCTTTTTGGGGTTTGTTGGGGTTTTTTGGGGGCAGGAGGTGTCAGAGGGTTGAGGTTTATTTTTTTTTCCTCCTGCTCTTTCAAAGTAAATGAGTTAAAAATTAATTTTGTTCCATTTGGCAAAAAACCAATAGCAAGAAGTGAAAGTGAAACTTAGTAAATTACTATGTACAAATACTGACTAAACTGCCCACAATGCACACATGAAGATATAACTTTTAAGACAGAAACATACCTCTTTATGTGTAGTACCTAGTTCTTCTTCCAATAAGCTACATCTTTCAAGTGCTACTCGTAACCTCTCCCTTACCTGAAAAGGTAATTTCAAATTATATGAAATCACTCAAATAAAAAAGAAATCAATTTCATTTATTGCCATGCCCCTTCAGATAATAAATTCCATTACACCTGCTTAATCCAGAGTCAGTACTAACACAACACAAAAAAATAGCCAAATAACGTGTATCTTAAAAATCTAGTTTTTCCTTTCTGGTATAAGCAAACTGTATTTTAAGATACCTGTACATTTAGGCAAGAATTAAATGTGCCCTGAATTTGCTTGTTCTTTTGCAAGGTACAGAGTGTGTAGGCTTTTGCTTATTTCTGTTTAAAAAGAAGAATTCTGCTTAAAGTAATTTGTCAGATTTTATATCCAAATGTCACAAAAGTCAGGTAAACTGAGTTGGCAACAAAACTCACAGTGAATTTCAGGACTGACATATCCTGCTGCCAATATCAGGCAAAGCTGAAGGGAGGGGTTCCTTTAATTCAGCTTCATATCACAGTGTAAGCAGATTGCTCTCTTCCTTGTATTACATAATCAAAAGGCTAAATCCTGATATTGTAGAGGTAAGCAACTGTATGCAATCCCACAGCAAATATATTGCCCCTGAACCACGCTGAGTTTACATTAACAGAGCTAATGAAATACTAGAAACAACCACAGCACCTTGATTTATTTCCACATTAATTTAGGAGAGCGGGTACTGGATGTAGTTACAGTTCAGAGGTTTCTACAGCTTTAGCACAAAAAGGCCCCCACAAAAGAGGGGACAGGATGAGGCACAATATTTCATTACCTTTTCATCAAGGGCTTTATGGTGCTCAAATAAAGATTTTAGTGCTTTGAGAACTTCTACTTCACTAGAAACTCCTGCTGGAGACTGAGCTTGCCTTTTCACCACAGTCATTCTCAGAGATCGCTCGTGCCTGGAGACAAGACACTCCAGATGTTCCAGTAACAGCTAAAGCAAGAAAAAGGAACAATGTTTATTCCTGCTCTGAAAAGCTGCAGAAAACTCTGCCTCCTAGAACATTAAGCTTTGAGCTCTAAACTTCAAATCTCAGAGACAAAGAACGTTGTATCAAGAGTAAGGACCTGTTTTTAACATTTGACCTGCATTAGCAGTGTCAGCTGCTCAAGCAGATCCCTACAACCCACCCACTCTGCTCCTCTGATCCCAGGAGCTGTGTGACTACAAAACCTCAGCTAGAAAGCTGAATGACAGACACAGTGCAGTCTTACAAGCTTTTCCTGATTCAGCACAGCAGCATTTGGAGCTGTGCATAAGCTTCCAAACTTTCTTAATCAACAGACATTTGCACTTCCATGGGGATTCACGTGCAAATATTGGGGGAAAAAACACTTTTAGCTTTTCAAATTCAACACTCAGTATTTTCCTCCATCCTTTAACAATGGAAAGCTTGGAGAAGACAGGGAACTAACCCTGGTATTATTTCTTTCTGCTTTCAGTTCAGCGATTTCTTCTTCCCTTTCCAGCAGCTGCTCCCTGCATACATTGAGCTCTTTTGTAAGTGCTGCAAATTCCTGGAATAAACCAGACAGAAATGTCAGGATACAGTGAGAGTGGATTCATATGAACACGTGACTACTTCCTGAAGTGTTCAGATGACTAAAGCCAATACAATTTACAGTCATGCTTAAGTTCAAACTTAAAACTTACGTTACCAACTGTAAAGAAAAAAAAAAAAACTTGTGAAGACAGAAGATGTTTGACCAGTACTTTTGAAAACTCATTTGTCTCTCAAGGCAGTTATCTGAGTTGGGGTTTCCCTGGTAAGCAAAGGGAAAAACATCTTTGTAATGCATTTTTTTATGGTTTCAAAGAGCTGTTCCTTTTGTGTGTTTGTTTTGTTTGTTGTGTTTTTTTTTTAACAACTGCTGAGGGAGACACAACGAAACAGAGCTCAGTAAAATAAAGACATCAGAAAACATGACAAACTTCAAGTCAGGATGTAAATGTGAGAGACAATGCATAACCCTGCCATCTACCAGAATACAGCTACATACTGGATTTTCATTTACGCCTTATTTCAAATCTCACAAGACCGTACTGAAGCAGTTCCAGCAGTTCCCTGCAGTCCTGCTGGAAATCTCAGAGGATAAGAATCAGAATTTTCTCAAGGCTGAGCCCTTGGGCTCATAGCCCTCACAAGGCTCACACGTCAAATTCAGTGAAGACCTCACCGGACAAAGCTCAACCAAAGTGAAATAGTATAGAGTGAAGTGTCATCAGGGAACAGGAACTGAGGTACCTCAATCAGTTACTGCATGCTTATTACTACAGTGAACACAGAGTAGTCAATATTAAAGAGTATCTTTCTACATTTTTGGGTTTCTATCAGGAAATGATTGTAGCAGTATCTGAAAGAGCCAATACTTCCCACACCACTTCTGCTCTCTATCAACAGCCTCACTAAAAATATTCAACATGAAAGGCATTTAAATGTTTTATCAACTCACAGAGTGCACTCTGAATAGAATAAAAGGTACAACTATATACCACAATTAGAAGCAAATACAGAGCATAACATTACTTATCTACCTACTCTGGCATAATTTAAGTTGTAACCTGAACCACCTTGGCAATCAGAATTAGTGCAAAAAGTAAAGGTGTGAATGTGAACAAGTCCATGTTGCAGAAAAAAGCTTGTGGGAAATGGGAAAAAACCCTCATGTGTTACCAACACAACTTAGGATGTGAAAATAGATAGGCATCTGTCACTCCAATGGCCAGTGAACATTTAAGAAGCACTCAGATAAGAAAACATTGACATATTAGTAAATAATAGTCCTTTTTGTTGTCTAAAATAAGGAAAACACTAATAAACAAGAGACTTGTTTAATGAAAAATGGATTGGTACAGCTGAACTGGTGATGATCAAGATGAGGTGAACGCCACAAATGGCCACCTAAGCGGACACACACCACGTGCACAAGGACTCCTTCTCTATTTTTTTCCAACTCTGCAAAATACACAGTTTAACAGACAGTAGCTGCTTGTCAAGTGAAAGCTTCAGACAGAGCTGTTTTGCAGCAAAATTCAAAGTGACAGGAGGCACCCGCTTAACAGCAAAAGGCCACATCAACCAATTACACTGCACTCAGCAAATTCTAACTTGCAGCTAAAACAGCCAGACACAGTCCAAGGACACTGCCATTTCCAAGATTCATCGGGAAAACTTTATTCTAAAATACAGATGTGACTGAAGAGACAAAACCTGTTGCGCAACACATACTTACAGCGAACTCCTTTGGAATTACTCATGTATGAGACTTTTAAAAAGGGTAAAGACACTAATCCCACCGTCACAGATGCAGAATCCGTGCCTATAATCCCTCTTCCTAAATAAAAATCTGCTTATTGGAAGAAAGTTTCAGTGTAGTCCTCTGGTTAATCAGCAAATAACTGCAAAAATTCTTAATTTATTTTCCTTTTTCAACTGCTAAAAAATGAATTGATTTCTCTACCACATTTCACAACTACACACATAAATATTTCACTGCAGTATTTTATTTGCATTCTTTAAAAAAAAAAACAAAAAGAAGAAAAAAAAAAGAGGCCTAATTATTTCAAAATGGCCTGGAAATACACTTAGGAGAAAAAATAAAACGTAAATCCAGCTACTGGAATTTTTACACACAAAAAACTAACTACAAAAGAGTCCTTGGTGCAAGTAAATCAAGAAGAATCTACTTCAGGCTTCACTGGAGCTGACAGGAAAATTGCCTCTCCTATGAGCTGTTCCTTGACATCCAAACTTTTCCTATACCTTCAACATCCCACCTGTGAGAGTTTGCAGGATTCTGTGTGAGCTTCACCAGCTGTGTACTTGAAAGGAAGTCTATTTACTCTTCAAATGGTTGTAGCACAGAGGGTTCTATCCCACTGCATACTTGTGTGCAAATATAAACTGCAGCACAAATACATCGATTCTGACACGAACCATCACCCTTGTCAGATGACCCAAAACAACCAGGCACCCAGGAATTTATACTGCTGCTGCATAAACACACTGGCATGAATTTCTGGCATTGCACAATAACCTCCACTGCTGTTTGTTTTGACAAAATATAGTTGCTTTGAGTCCCGTGAGCTGCCTAATAAAGAACATTTGAACATCCCTAGTTTCAGCTGACACTGCCAAAAGACATGTCCTATCTAGTTTTAATACTTACCTCCACTGGTAAACAATTTGTGATTTCCCCAAGCAGCTCAGGAGAGAAACTATCTGCAACTTTATAATCTCCAAAAATTCTAAACTGTCTCATAATTTCTTCTTTGGCACTAAACGAATGTACAGAAAGAATTAAAGGAAAAACTTTCCTTTTTATCCTAAAAGCTGATTATTTTTCAGTAATTAAGAAGATTAAGATCATCAGTTCTGCTCAAAATGAAAAATACACAACTCAGGGTTGACTAGAACAGTACAAGCCCTTTCAGAGCACTTAAAGAAAAGAGAGTGCTGAATTTTCCCGGGAAATATTCCCTGTTGATCAGAACATTCTGGCAAACGCCCATATGCTACACTAAACTGTTTACTGGAGAAAGTCACTTTCTGACCCAACTGCATCATTCCAAAAACATCTCTCTTGCTGCCAGAAGTAAATACTTTCAACAAAAAGCTACACTGAGTAAGTTTGTTCTTGTTTAGCAATCTACAGAGGTTTTTTGTTGTTTTTTTGGGGTTTTTTGGGGGTTTTGTTTTTTGTTTTTCACAAACTCCATGAAGCAAGAACACTTCTTTTCCACCAACCTTCAGAATTGACCTCCAATCTTTAGTTTTTTTGAGATCACAATATAAACATCTTTCCAAAAGCTGGATCAACTGGTGCCTGGCTGTCAAGCCTGCACATTTCTGATGTCTGAGCTGACAGACACTTGGGTACTTCCAAGATCCCAGTCCAGAAACATTAACAGCTTTCAGGGAATAGGTTCTCTTCATGGTTATTACCAACATAATTTATAGGTTCCACAGATAGTACATGACAAACCAATCAATGCCAGATGTCAGGAATACAGTATTTAACCTAGGGGGAAAAACTTGAAAGGAACACAGGTAATCCCTGGAAGTCTGTTAATATAAGATGTGTACTAGGGATGCTCTACAAACAACAAACTGTAAATTTTCTTGGAATTTGATCAAGAAAAAAACCCTTACTCCACAAGAAATGCAACACCAGTGAGAACATAAGGAAACATGGATTACAGGCAACAACATGGCACAAAAACATACAAAGGATGGAAAGATTTGTAAAGAAAGCCCCAAACATTTTAAATTCATCAAAGAATGTACTACTACTAAAGTACTGTGAAATACTACTATTAAAATAGTACTGTTGAAGTAGTAACTTCAGGCAACAGAAAGATGAAGTTGCAACTGTTGCATCTTGGAACATCTCTGAGCGAAATATATGAGTGGAATTTATCTCTTTAATCTCCAAGTAATATTTTGTTTTACTGTCATTCTGGTCTGTAGCCTGAATATCAAACAACTCACTCACAAAGCTGAGCAGCTGAAAGGAGCACAAGAAGAACAAGAGGGAAAGTGCAGCAAAGTGCAGGATATCAGGGATGGAAACGAGTGCGATCTGAGATAAGTTTCCAGCATGATGCTTACACCACATATAAGCCACAATTATTCCAAATGATGCATACATGGAAATGACAAATATACACTCTTAAGCAAAACAATCAAAGAAAACTTGAATATTTAAGCTTAACAGGGTATTTCACGGTCACTTCACTTTAAGGAATTTAGGGAGCACACAGGCATCAAGATCCCCAATATATCTGAAAGTTCCTAACAAGCATATTTAGGTTCAACCAATTTTGTTTTGGGTTTTTTTAGGCTAAGAATTCTGAAATACTTCAAGGGTATTGAGAGTTAAAATTGAAAAGAACTGATTTGTTTTCATCATTAAATCCAGCCCTCGAAGAAAACAGTTACACGCACTTTAGCAGCAAGAAATCCAGAAAACACGAACCACCAACACACATCATGCTTGGCCTGTTCCACGTAATAAAACAGAGTGCTTTCAACCTTTCCATATCTCTGGCATGCGCTAATGGGAAAGAGCAGAATCAGCCTGGAGTGTGCAAAGAAAAATATTTTGCTTTTCACCTCGTGAAATTAATTTCCAGTAAGTATCAAGCAGCCTGGATTTACTAACCTGGAATCATAAAACTTACTTCAAGTAGTAAGAGAAACGGTTCTATGAAATAAGTTTATCTTTTGTTCCCAAAAACCCCAACAACTTAAAAGGAAGTGTAAGAGAATAATTAAAATATGGATATGTCAAATTCTTGCATTTCAGAACACTGAAAGGCTTTTCATGCTCAAAGTAGCTGTTTTTTCAACTAGAGCTGAGTGAGAATACAAGGAGCTCGTTATATAATTAGTTTTTTGACCTCCTTTCCCATTTCTGTGTATGCAGAAGATGTTTTATAACTCAAAAGACAACTACCAAAACCCAGGTGCAGATCTCTTCACTCTTAAAAAAAACTCTCCCATCCCAAGTAGTGGCATTGAGATATTTAAAATGTTTAATACCATCTTTGTTTAACTCTCAGAAGTGTGTATTTTCCTTGACTCCAAAAGCATTTTTTTTCTCCCTCTATTAAAATCTGCATGAGAACACTCAAGCGAATATTGCTGCCAGCTGACTAAATATTAAACCTGAAGATCTTCTGATCATCCCAGCCCTCTTTTTTAGTACAATATTCAAGTTTCCCTCCTGGATTGACCCACCTAGGCTTGGTCATTAACACTGTTCCATCCTAAACAGGCAATTAAGTTTTAACGTGTTTACAGTTGCATAATGTTATTGCTCTGGAATTAAACTCTCAATGTTCCCAGCTCTCTTTGGAGCTGAAAGGAGAATCCACAGCCTGACCTTTCACAAGCGAAGAGCCAAAAAGAACTCCAACCTCACAGCCAGCAGGTACCAAACATATGCCCAAGAGCACAATGGGAAAGCTTATAGCAAGACCGAGTCTCCATGGTAATGACTGGGTTTCCAGTTACCATCCTGCTTAAATTTATGCAGAGCGTTCACTGAGCCTGGACTACAAAGCACCAAACGAAGAAAGGTGGTATTTGGCAGCTTTGCAAAAGGAATGCAGGAGCAACAGGAAAAGGGAGGTAGAAACACATCGGTTCCATGTTCTCCCTCCCACAGCTCCCCTTCCCTGATCTAACGTCTTGGATAGACATATGCTACCTATTCGGAATGAGGATGGGGAAAAGTCCCAGAACCCAAATACGGCTGGATCCAGCCTCTCGCTCCTTAAAGGATCAGAGGTTTTCCTTCCACCACATTAATCAATGCTCACACTTTACGCACACAGCATAATATTCTGGAAAGTGAGCCTTCAAACCCCTCTAACATAGAGCAAAGTACAGGTCAAAGACAGGCAAACAGGAGCCACCTCCACTCAAATCATTAACTACAGCCTATAGAAACCACCCAGGCTGGCAGAACCATTGCATTTCATTTGCTCTAAGCCCAGCAGAACAGTGCTGTTATGTACACAAGAGTAGGGGAAAATCCTCATGCAAAAACGGATTTTTGTGCATCGCTGGAGTCCCAATCCCTGTACTCTGTATACAGGGATTGTATACAGTCCCAATCCCACACTGTACTCGGCACTGCAAGGGACACAAGACAACGTCCAAGTGTCTTCCAAGCTCCACCATCAGCCAGACCTCTGTCCTCCACAATGAATACAAGCCATAAATGATCTGTAGACTCTAAAACTACGTCTAGATCTCTGGACTTGCTAGCGAACAAGTATGTTTGCTGGTAACGTGCTGCAAGTCAAAACTAAGCCACAGCTGCCACTTACAACTTCTTCAGAGGTCTGTGAAATTAATGAAAGAGAACATGAAGTTTAAACAAGTTAGAAAACTTCATCCAGTTACTCCTCTTACAACTTGCCTCTTCTGTAGCAGCCAGCCTTGGGATCATCAAAACATTCCAGAATCCGTAATTTCTCCAGGTAGTTTGTAATCTTTTCCCCAGCCTTAGCAATTCAACACAGCTTGTTCAAAGTATGGTATATCACACAGGGTGTATTTTCAGTTAACCCAGAGCAGACACAACCCCTTTTTACCACAGCTTTTAAAATCACTTTTAAAGCTTCAGATGTGCAACAAATCAACCAGTGAACAACTCTACCAAAGCACCTGTTGTTTTTTCCCCAAGGCTTTCTCCAAATACTCAACTGAGTTGTGAACTCAATTCGCCTAGCTAACAGAACGCACAGAGAATTAACAAGAAACGAACACACCGAACACTAACTGGAAATAACTGGTTTCAAGTTATTTTCTTCAATTCTGTTTGTAAAATACTTATAAAATGTTGCCCCTACTCCGGCAACACCACGGATCCTCTGAGTGGGGAAATCCAAAAGTCAAACCATTACAACAGTTGTACAGTAACAGTTGCCTTCCAGCAAGCAGAGGAAATACAGAAGCACTTCAGACTTGTGTGAAACTTGGCATCTACTCATATGCAATGGCAGCAGAAAACCTTCCACCACATGGCCAGAACCACTTCATTGTGGTGGCTACACAGAGTTCCACCTTCGCTCCTCTGGGACGTGCAGGAATACACCCCCTGAAATGGCACATAAGGCACAAAAGTATTCAGAACCATACCAAGCTTGTTTGACTTGGATAAATGTCCCAAGATCAGCTAAAATATGCATCAGGAAAACTTTAGTCATCATGGAAAAACAGGTTTTTCAACTTGGGATGTGTATGCATACTTTGTGCAGAACGGGAGCTGTTGAGACTGGTCAATAACAGAGTAATCCTTCCCAATACTGTAGGAAACCAACTACCAATATTCCAGAATTAAACCTTAATTTACCACAGAAATAAGTTTGCAGTACTTGGGGGGTGTTAGAAAATAAAAATGTCTCAGTCACACTCTGAGTCTATGAATTCTAAGGATTTCCCAATAGGAATTACCACATTCCTGCAGCCCTAGCCTGGTCTATTTGGATTAATAACTAATACAAGTAAGTAGCAGCACAACTTCTTAGTTGTAGCTTTAGGCATCTCCATTTTTGGAGTCCATGGCAGTGAAGAAACCTCCCCACGCCCATATCCACCATGGCAAAAGGAGAATACACTTGCACTTAATTAAAGGGGAAGAATCTTGCACTACCAGTTTGACAAGGTGTGGGACAAAACCAGTCTCCATCTTTAATATGACACCAGAGAGATTTCATTGATGTTTTTCCTCTCCACACAAAGTTGGTCAAGATTTCCTGGGATTTCACAGCCTGCAATGCTCCTCAGAGATGCCAAACGGGAAAACAATTGCAAGATATGCTGGGAAAATTGAACAGGGTCAATAACTTTCCTGGGACTCTCCATTTTGGAAACTGAGGAGCTACTGCAACAACTACAGCAAGATTGCAAACAACACTGAACTGTGAGTTTACTAGGGCAAAAAAAAACATATGTATTTTTCTGTACATCAACTCTAAATATACTGCATTCACAAGAAACTGCACAAGTCTGGCTCAGTTGGCATTAAATATGAAACTCCTATGACTTTCATTAATTAAAAATTACTTAATCCTACACATTGCATTCTAGTGCGTTTAAAAACTAACCCTCTCATGACTAACACTCCACTATTTTTTACAAATAGACCAGGACAAGACCCATCATGCAGATTATTCCAGTGACAAGTTACTCCTGCTTGCAAAAACTGTGAGCAGCAGCTGAGGCCCTGCCCTATTCTAATCATTAATCTTGGCCTCCAGTTCCAGATTTAGTTCTGTGGCCAGTAGCTGAACAGTATATTTTTCACACTCTGTTAAAAGGGAATGCTTGGGAATACCTGAATAAGGCTGGCCAAGACACCCTCATTAAACAAGCACCAACATGTACTTCCCCCTCAGTGCTCTCCTATTACATATATATATATATATATATTTATTTATTTTTTTGCCAAGTGATGAACACTTCAGTCTCCTAATTTCAAACTTGTTTAAGCAAGTCATACTCAATGAGGACAGATACATGCCTTTAGCAGGAAACGCAGCTTACCAGCTCTTTACCTTTGATTTTTCTGCTTCTCTGTGCTCTATCACCCCAGTTTACACGCTGAGTGGATGTACTGAAGCTAAACACATCCAAATCTGTGATATTCTGAAAAATGCTACTGGACCATTCCATGGAAAAGTTGCTCAATTTTCACAAATAAAGGCAACTCCAAAGTCCACGTAAAGAGAGCACACTCTCAAGTCTTACAACAGACAAGTTTGGTGTTTAAACACAGAAAAAAACCAGAAAAATTTAATTCAGTAACATAGATTAGGCATAAAAGAGCTGGTTTATGGGGGATTTCAGCTTTTTTTAAAGTTCAAAGTAATTTTTTGTCTGCCACAAAAGATATCCATAATGGACAGTGCCAGACTCGGTAAGTACTTGGACCCAAAAAACATGTGGCATCCCAGAGGAAAACCAAGGAGACGAATAACACTAAAATGCAGAGAAGAAATAATTAATAATTAATTAATAAAAAACAAGGAAAATCTGTTAATATGGTGTTACCAGTAAGAAATGTTGAAGTGAAAGATGGACTGATGAGCATAAAGGAGGAGCATAAATGAGATGCCAGGAGGGGAAAAGAACAGTTTCTTCCCTGCATGGACAAGCAGTGAGACCTAAAATCCTAAAAACCTGGTCCACTTCCACTTTACATGAAGTAAAGCAATTCCAGATTTCTTGAAACAAAGACTCAGCTTTTGGAAGATAATGGTGTTGAACCACACCCTCCAAAGACCTTTCTGAAAACTTAAGAACTATGTATTTATTTCTAAAAGAAATAAATTACTAGATGCACCTGCAAAATAAAGCTAAAAGAATGTTATGACCTTCCAAGCCCTTCCCTATGAAGTACAAAAAGGTGCTAATACTGTATGAAAAATACATTAGGAATAAAAACCAAAGATTCACAATGGTATACCAAGGCATCCCTGAAATTATCTAAACCAACTTTTAGTCATTCACCCAAACAGAGAGAGCTTTGAAGGGATAATCCGAAATTAGGAGTTTACCTTCCACATGCATAAACATGTAGAAAGCCCAGCTAGATTCACCCACACATCCACTATCACCCTCCACACATGCTCTGCTCTTCCTGTTGCTCTCTCACGTGCAGGGTCATCCTTTACATCCATAATTAGATTATCTCAAGAACTTCTAGTACTATGGGTAAATCTTAATAAAACAATGCCATTTAGATTTTTAAATGACCTTTGATTTGGATCAGAAGTTTTTTACTTCTGGGTTTCCAAAGCAGCCCATGTCCTAAATTCCAGCAGAAGGAAGAACAGCAGAATGTTAAATATGAAATTCCAGAGTTCAGCTTCCCATTGGGAACAGCCAATCCACAAGCACAAATTACAGTGAAAAGCACAGCCAATAACAGAATTTAGGTCCAGCGCTGGTCATTAGCAGGTGAAGGAGCACCAGGAATCCCAGCATGTCCAGCTTGCAGAGTTTCCAATTCTGGACAGGAGTGCAAAAAAAAAAAAAAAAAAAAACCCACCACAACAAAAAAAGAGAGTTTTGACTATAACATTCTATTGGCAAAAGTATATATTGCTAAATTGTTTGTGACAGGCTCACATAAAACAATTGAGATCCCACAACTCAAACCCACAAATCCACAATTTAAACCCTGTGATTTCCTTTCCCTTTTATCCCTAATTTTCCTATTTTAAAATAATTTTGTTTTGCACAGTGAGAAAACTTCCATATCAAGCATTCTATGAAGCACACGATAAATTCCACTTTCAGATATCTCTTCCCCTTTTCATGAATGTACTTGAAAATTCAGAAAAAGTACTAAAACAGCTTAATAAAATTGGTTATTATTTACAGAGCTAACCATAGATCCAGAACCATTAAAACAACAGGAATTTATGGTCCTCTTTATTGAGTGAGTTCTCTCCACATAAAAGAAGTTTTAGCCTTTACACCAAGTATTTTGGCGGCCAAAACCCAAATTTTATATGCATTTATATGGGAGATAGGAATAAAAAAAGTAACCATTGTGCTTCAGAATATTTTTATACAATTAGATACCAAATTCCCTCTCTAGCAATAGGAGTGAGGCACAAACACAGCTTACCCATAGAGCATCCCCATAGAGAAAAACAAATTAAAAATTAAATTAAAAAATTATTAAATAAATAAATTTAATCTAAAAAATAAATTAAAAGCTGCCCACTTTCTTATCACAATAAATTAAAAATGCTTGTTTTCTAAGTGGAAGTTCTTTTTACCCTTTCATACAACTCAAAGGATACATGTATCAAATACACCAAGCTTTTTTCCACATGGCCTTTGAAACAAGTGACGGTTCTTGTTAAACATCTGTCCTGAAGATAACTGGTTATACACTGGCAGTGTAAGGACCTTTTTATTTAGGAATCACAGAATCCTAGAATGGTTTGGGTTGGAACAGACCTTAAAGACCATCTCATTTCACACCCTGCCCATGGCATTTCCACCAGCCTAGGTCGCTCAGAGCCCTATCCAACCTGGCCTTGACTCTTGTGCACTTGCCTTATCTTGGTGCACTTCATGGAATTTCTAAACCAAGATACTAATTCTGGGTATTTATATCTCTGAAAGCATAACCACAAGACAGATGACCTACAGGAAAAGATGCTGCCTGCCCTTATTCATATTTATCCATTAATAGTCACCCTATATTTCAGATTCAGCAAAAATTATATTTCTATTACGGCTTTTCACTTCTATCCTCACCAAACGTTCCCTGACTAGAAAACACAAACATAAACATGTGAGCAAAGCTCAAGGCCACCGTGGAACAGCAACGAACAGATGAGGCAACAAAGCCTCTCTTTTTAAAAAAGCAGGATCAGGCCACAGAGCCTTGTCAGGTCAAACAGAAGAAAAGGAGCTGATTTTCAGCAGAGCTTACATGAAACAAAAGGTAAAGTCTGAAACAGGTAAAGGTCATAGGCAAAAGAACAAGTTAAAAAACTATTCCTATCAACTTACAGAGAACCTAAAGGAAAACAACACATCAGAATGAAAGCGAGCATGAACTTTAACTTGGAATCACAGCGTTCCAACCCTGAATATCCAACTAGGACAGCAATGTCCTCAAGTGACCCACAGATATGTATTCAGCTCACTACACCATCATCTGAAGCTCACAAAACGTGGAAACAGCATTGCCCAGAGCCTCTGTGAAAAACTCAAGTGGAATAAAAAACTCAGCTCCAATCGGCAGCAAAATAATAATTCCTCTCTCAGCCCTGGAGAATGGTAAAACAATTTTCCTGGCAAGAACTGCCACACATTTACACTTGGAGAATCCATAGGCAGGCTCCCAAAAAAAATCCACTTGGAAAATTCTGAACACCCAGATTACCTGACTCGCACAACACACATTTATCCCTTCTCAGTGTTTGTGGCTTGAGATCCACATACACAAGAGATTATGATAAGCATTTTCTAACATATATCAACAGATTCCAGTCACCCTTACAGAATTAAAGTGACTTAACCTGCCTAAATTGCCAAAAGCAGTTTACAAGAAGAAGACCTCTGCCATATTCCTTTAAAGTTGGAAAACTAAAAAAAAAATAAAAAAAAAAAAAAATTCCCAAAATTGAAGTGTGAAGTACATTAATGATGTTTTGACATGCAGAGAAAAAAGTTATTAATCAGACAGTTAAAACGTTCTCTCCAAAGATTCAAGTTTTTTAACAACACTGTAATTATAATTTGTTCATTATATATCAAAACGCAAACAAATGTGTCCTCTTGATTCTAAGTTCAAAATCTATAGTGAGTAAAACCAACATTCACCCCTCTTAAGTAAACACCAGAAAGGACAAACCAAAGTCTCGGGCCAGTGGACATTAAAACACTAAGACATTGTATTCTTAATTCATATTTAAGAAAAAACGCCAAAAGGTTTTCTGGTTTTATATAGCCACATTGAATCTTTCAGTCTTGCTACTAAATCTCTTGAAAGCAGTTTTTAGTTACACTCCTACAAAGAGCTGAGAAAAATACAAGGTTGCAGAGGAAGAATTCTCAGAATACCAAAATACACACACTCCCTGTTGTACCAGAGGCTACAGACAAGTTACCACTGATGAACATACATGCGAAGTTCACCTGGTTCTAAATATAGAACATATTTTTAAAACACCTTGTCTTGATTATAGCTCTTTTCACCCAAACTTATATCCAGCCTGTTAGACTACAGCAAACCAAACATTAGTAAACCCATTGTCAGATATTTGTACACAGTAGCTGAAAAATAGGCAAAAATAACCATTAGCTCATCTTTCAGGGCCTCATTGAGTATTAAAAACAAGTAAAAAGCATTTCTTGTGTAGTCACCAAAACATTCTTCCTACAAGTAAATGAAGGAAAATGAAACCCAATAGTTTCAGACTTCATAAAATTTGGTTATTATGGGGATGGATGGGACATCATAACAGTACTAAAAGTCATCCTCAAGTACAAGACAACTTAAAATTAATTCCAAGTTTAATCTAGCTAAAAGGTCTATTTATAACCAAGAAAACCTAAATTAAAAGCACAGTATAAACAGAAAGTTGCTAACAATAGGCAAACAGATGTGTGCTCGGCAGGGGTGGGATGTTTCAAACAACAAACACATATATATTTAAATGAGAAACTAAAAAGTCAGAACCAATGCTGGGGACTTGGTCCTCAGTGTATTCCACTAGATTATTTAGGTGTGGCTTGAATAATTTATACATTATTTAAGTGTATACTTTCAGATAACTTCATATTCTGAAAGTTTTGGCAAAAGTTGGCTGTTTCCACACTCTGCAAAGAAAGGTCAGGGAAGCTGAGGTTTATTGATACAGTAAGTGAGAATTCTGAACATTAACTCCTATCTCCATCTTGACTTAACCTGCAAAGCCAGATCTATTCAGTAATTTAGTAAGGTTTAGCAACCGAAACTCAACACAGACAAGATTAAAATGCTAGTTGTCTGAAAATGCAAGAGAATCATGTTTTTGCTGTCGGAAGGGGGTGACAGAAGTGCAGGATACATTTGCCCTGACATACAGTTATGTCTGAGATCCCTGTGGATCTCCATCATTTCTGGACTCACAATGCACTGCTGACATCAATGGCTGGTATTTAGAAGTCAGCACCAGTTCTTGCCAGAGTAAGAAGTAAAAGCCGTGTCAGCTCAAGCTGAACATCCATGAATACTGGAAACGGAGCTGCACGTTCAAAGCTGAGAAAATGTCAGCTTTTGCAGAGCTTGGCAAGGCCTTTGCTTAAGGCACCTTCTGCAACTGTGCTCTTCAACTTAGGTACAATTCAAAACCTCACTTCTACATCTGTGACATCCTGTGTTACTTAAAACTTGCCTGGAGGAAATCCAAGTACCACTGTTAATAAAACGGCAACTAAATTCTTCAGTCCATCATTACAAAACTATACCAGGGCAGTCTCTGGACCGAGTGTTTTGGTATTTCTGACACGCGAGGCATCAAACAGAATTTCTGAGATGGTCTGAGGAAGATCATTCTATAGAGACATAACTGTATTTAATTAATAGAATTAATATAAACTATCACACACTATTTTTAACTTAAGTGTGAAGTAGTGATAAACTATTTACTATGGGTAGAAACCAACTGAAGATGACCTGCTGTGGACTCATTTTATAATTAAGATGAGCAACCTGGTAAAGCCAAACCACAATTATAGGCAGCTTTTTTTTCCACGTTTAACTCCATATTAAAATGCTCTTACTTACACGCAGCAACTGACCGAAAATTCTCATCTGTTCATATACAGACATGACTGAACATGACCACCATAAATGCAGGAAAAACTATCTTGCTTGCTTTGCATAGAAATAAAAATGCCGTTATAAATTTAAGATCGAAAGGTTAGAGGTGCAAGATTAAGATAGATCTTAAGTGTTGCTGTATCACAGAAGCATAATATTTTTACATTAGCTTATAAAATTCTTAACATACACATTAAAATTTTCATCCTGATGAAGCTGTTGTGAATGCAACTGTGCTTTTATTTGTGACAGACAGCAGAGTCACTGTAAATTAAACCCTAGTCTTCCTCATCCAAAACAAGCATCTGGGTTTCATTTACAGAAATATCTATATGAAATTCTACCAGCAAAATGAACCCTGGCCTGCAACACCCTGATAGTTAAGAACTGGTGCTCACTTAGACTTCTCTACCTTATGTTCAAAATTTAACTTTTAAATATAGTAGCATCCTGGATGTTTCACAGATGAACTTACAAATTTTAAACCTTGAATTTTGTAGAATATGCTCTACAAGGCACATAAAAGGCACAATTAAATCCACTAAGACCATAATTAGAATCATAATGGGATGTGTTTATAATAAAGTTCCACAAGCTCTCCAACTAAAAAGTTCATTTTAAGTTTTTCCTATGAAGAATTCTGGAAAGAATAAAATTAAATTTTTGCACAGCAATTTGATTCCTCAAGTTCATCTTCCAAGGTCAGAGCACAGTTGGACTGGGGTAATGTGTAATAGCAGGTAACTCCCAGAAAACAAAAGGCATTGCCAAGAATCCAGTTATTTTATCAAGGCAGCAGAGATTATTTCATTTCCAGCTGCCCATACAAAGGAAAAAAAATGGGCAGTTTTACTTTGGGTAAATGTAACAGATGAAGCCCATCTATATCATATTAAAATGCTCTTCTCTCAGTGAATTAAACATCCCCAACAAAAGGCATTTTACTCTAAATTGGCGTCCCAGGTTTATGTGAACTAGAACTGATGCCTAAAATTCCTACCTACCCACACACTAAGTGTGCTAGAAAAGTCTGCTCCTCCGAGGCTTCAGAAAATGTGTTATCACTGCTGCAGAAAAAACCCTGCATTTGCTTCTATAATCTACAGATGTACAAATACCCAAGTACTAATTTGCTATTTTGTAATTAACTATATATACACCAGTCTGAGCCTCTTTCTTACACAGAGAAGCTCAGTGAATGTAAGGAATTAATACAGGTATTCCATCAGAAATTGAGTGTGTTCATACTAAAACCAGAGAAATAGTTTTGCTATAGAAGAAATCTGGCATTCCTCTTTTAAACAAGCATTTTTCATCAGTATCAGAACAGTCTATAACTGGCTGATTCAGCTAAAAACATAAACCAGGAAAAGCGAACACACAAACAATTCAGTTCAACATTCATTAAGATAAAGCGCTCTAAAATCAACTACAAAGACTTCTTACAAGCCAAGTCTGAGGGAGAAATAACACTTTGGTTACACAGTGATTTAGTAATTCATGCAATTATACCAGTCTTTGTACAACTAGTTAAATTCAACTTCACAGATCTACTAAATTGAAAACAACTACCACGATTAAAAAAAAAAAAAATATGTACACAAATATCCCTTCTTTTCTGAAAAAATATTACACATCTGTCACAAATTTGAAGTTATCCTGCTTCCACCCTCCTTGAAATCCACAGCTAAACAATGGGTCATTTGAGGCAGTAGTTCAAAAAACCTCTCAGCCTGAAATAATTACCAAAAACGTGTGAACAGTTTCAAATATTAGTCACCATAGTTTTGACAGTGAACACATATTAGCATTTCAAAAAAATATTGTTTCACCTCATCAGAAATTTACACCCATGAAGTAACTGACTCTACCATAACAACAACAAAAACTTGTAAAACAGAGCAGTAACTGCTGATTATAGAAATAATAATAAAATACTTCTGACTTTTCAAAGCACCATCAGTTGTCGCCTCCCACAGTAAGCCAAGCCCCACTGAGGACAAAAGTGGCAGTTTCACAGAATGAAAAAAGGACTTTTAACAGCAATCTACAAAAATTCATACACTGCTGTGTATTTAGATAAAACTGCAGTAAAATCTCTCTCTCAACTGACTTTCTTTTCCTACAGATTTCACAGGAAGCCATGCAATTATGACATTCTTGAAAGTGGGAACTGTTCATTAATCTTTCAGAAATGTTTAGAAATAAATGCTTAAGTGTAAGTAGCTTACTAGATTTAGGAAGGAAAACTGAGAACTGAAAAGGGGAACAGCACAGTCTGGAATTTGGGTGATTCTACTCAGCCACAAATGCAAGTGTAACAATTTCCAGGTCACACAACTGGTTAATGGCATCCATTAATGCAGACCTGACACGGAGACTGAAGAGAAGCCACAGTTAGTACAACAAAAAACCAAAGAAACGATTTTTGCCTGCAGCATATGATTTAACACAGGCAACAGCAAAAGTTGGAAACTTCTCCTTTCGCATTTCCATCACACCACTGAAACACGACTAGATTAACATGTATAACTTTTTTTGTTTCCATCCCTCAGTAATTGCCAGGACCAATTACAACACCAAGTGTCACACAGTGATTACATTATAATGAGAGCAGTGAAACACAAGGGTTTAAAACCACTGTTTTAAAGGGTATAAACAGTAACTACAATATATTTAAACATTTGTAAAAGTAATAACATCATCGTGACACTGGGGACATGCTAGAAAGTACAGGGCTATCAACAGTTAACCAACACTTAAAGTAGCCTCTGCTCTGCTTTGCCTACAACCAAATGCTTCTCAACATGTTCAAAGTTCAGTTTGTACTATTTTTAACCAGAATGGATAAACCCCAAGAAGTTCTGTAGGCACCAATCACCTTTTCTATGTTCCTTACATAACAAACTTTGCACCACAGGCCACGTGCTGGTGCACTGCATCCTCCAAGTCAGGAATTAGGAACTCCCAACAGGAAAAAAAAAACTAACAAAAACGAATCCAAACTTTTCAAAAGTAACTAAACAGGTTAAACAACACACTCAGATTCCTACATCGCCATGACAACTCAGCACGTATTCACAAGATATCAGTCCTCAACTTTTCAAGTTTTTAAATCAAAAGTCCATAGTGATGTCAGAATGGCCTATATGGAATTCATAGAACCCCAAAATGGTTTGGGTTGGAAGGGACCTCAAGGACCATCTCGTTGCAAACCCCCCTTGAACACCCTTCACTTGACCAGGTATCATTTCTTCAGCACATTAATTAATCAGACAGTTAGAAACAGCATTAAAGGAGTAATAGTTACAGAAGGAAGTCCATCAAGTTCTGTGAAACAAAAGGATGTCAATACAATGTAGATACAACTTCATACTCATGCTAAGCCAAAGAAATTCCAGCAACTGGAAAAGCACACTGGAGGGAAAGGGTTGCCATTTCTTGCTTGCTTTGCTTTCATACCTTTCTCAAAGTGATTAAGCACCAACAGACACTTAGGATAGTCCTAAGCCAGATTCATCTTCCCCTAACACAACCTGACTCGTCAGCAAATTAAACACACAAAAAGCTAACAAAACACCACAAACAATACAGAAATTATTGAAAGGTACCTTCCTTTCAAGTTGTCCATACCTGTGGGAGTGCAGTATTGAGCTGTCTCTGCAAGGAATCTCTCTCATGACCAACTTCATGCAGCTTGCCCTGGGTCAGTGCCAGGGTCTCCTGAGTTTCCCTCAGTGTTTCCAGGAGGCGATCCCTTTCTTCCAACATGGACACCATTAACTGCTCAAAGTGGGAATCAGCATCTGACTGTAATGGGGAACCTGAACCGTGGCCTCCATTTCCCCCAGCGGGAATCTCAGCCTCACTGATGGTTGGCATCACCTCACACATCATCTTGAAACAAAACGAGATAAAACAAAGACCGTAAAGTAGAGTCAAACTGATCCAAACAGGAACTTTGAGTGCTGCCCATAATACCCACTTAGCTTTTCCCCATGACAGAATCAGCAAGGGCTGCCAACACCTCAGTGTTTGCCACTATTTCATTAAGGCTGAGAAAAGGTAACACAGTCAGTTTAATTCAAGGCATCACTTCATAATGAGAATCTTGTGACTTCTTGCAAAACCAGATTTTTACAGCCTCGTTTCAAAGTGTGATCTCGTTTTAATGGATTTATATTTCTGTCAGGAGTGAACTGCTGCCCAGATCTTAAGGGAAAAAAAAAAAAAAAGATGAAGCATGCAGCCTGCCCCCTAAAATTATACACTTAACCCAGTAACTGATTACACTGCACATTTTGAGAACAGAATCATTATCTGTTCATTCCAATGCTTCAAACGTATAAAGATCATATCTAAAACAGTACTGTGAGATAATGTTGGCTGCAGAAAGTTTATGGTGAAAGTGATGCATGTAAATGAGAGGTAAATCCAAATAGTCCAATTCAGGAGACAAAACACGTGAAGGAAGATAAAAAGCAAAAAAATCCATTACAAAGTAGTAGCAGCTGTCAATGTGGATAACAAAAGGAAAGGTATGAAAAAATAATCAAAGGCAGAGAATGAACACAGTTAAAACAACGCATATGTAAGCACTGTATTACTGTTAAAACTGGGTGGACCTTTTAGAGACCCTAACAGATCCTTACCAGAGCTAAGGCATCAAGTTTTTAAAAAGCATGGAAAAAACCACTAATATAATTACTGCACACTCTCACTGAACCACTAAGACTTCTACAGTTCTTCAGAAAGCCTCTCTCACCATCACAAAACTACAAGAACATAAGGCACATCAGAAAAAGCAGTTCTCTCAACCTCGCAGGTGCCACAAACTTTGTTCTCAGCCTTAAATGTCATACCCGTATCTGAACATTTTAAAGAACCACTAAACTCATTCTGAGTCTTACTGTGAGTCCTCACTATCCCATGGAAGACTCGGAACCGTTTGAGATGCTTTGTAAGTAACACTTTCTTGCGTGACTACGATAAGCCTTGTATTTTCCCCACTACGCTATTTACCTTGCTCAACAAAACAAAAAGGCTTGGAAGACAAGCTCCAGGTTTCTTGCAGTACCAGTTCTTCTCTGTTTTAGCAGTTTTCTGTTACCCCCCAAAACCTTTCGGCTTGCAAAGCATCCATTCAGCTCCAGTCCAATGTCTGTCTAATCGAAACACCCCGTGCACACGAAAACAAATAAACCTGCCGAGGAAAGCGCAGATCCAGTAAAAAGCAGCAGCAGCAGCTTCAGCCAGCTCGCCAAGTCCCCGGAACAGAAGCACGTGAAAATAAACCGCCTCAGCTTCCCATCCCTCTGTTACTGGCCCACAGGTCCTGCAACAGCTGGCATGGAGGAATCATGTGCTGAGGAAATAAAAAAAAATGTAGTCCGATGCAGCGGTGCAAGAAGCTTCAATTAGTTGTCGTTCATAAATTCCACTCAGGTCACAATCGCATTATTAAACAGCGTGCGGACAGCACGGGAAAAAAACAGCACGGGCTTTCTTGTGCAGGATTTGGAAAAGCCTCCCTTGTTTTCTCTCCTGTTAATTCCAACGAGAGGCTCTCCTTCCAGTTCCCCGGGTCTTAGTTCAAACATTTATAATCCCAACAGCGAGGCGCCGGTGCCACTTTGGAAAAAAAGGCGAGGAGAGAGGGGGGGAAGACCTGTTGTTTCCTAGTCCCGCACTGCGGGTCGGTCCCGCAGGCGATGCTCCAGCACCGAGGTATCCAGCGGAGGGAAAGAAAGGAACCGGGAGAGAGCTCGGACTGGGGCAGAGGAGCGGGACGAGCGTCGGAGGGCCCGGCGAACAAAGCTGCGGGCGGCGGGGCTCTGCTGCTCCCCCTCCCGCGACGGGCAGCGCCGGCCGGGCCTCCCTCCTCCTCTCTCCCTCCTCCCTCGCTCCCCGCCGGAGGCCCCAGCACAGCCCGCAGCGAGCCCGGCGCGGAGGCCCCGGCGAGCGCTCCCTCCCTCCCGTCCCTACCGAGCGGTGGGGGAGCGTCCCCTCGGCCCGGGCCCGGCTCCGCCCGCCGCGCCCGTGGCGGCCGGCGAGGGGCTCTCCCGCACCGGGCGGTACCCTGAAGGGCCGGCACAAGCCCGCGGAGCCCCGATAGCCGTCGTGGCGGTACCGATGCCACCCCGAGCGCCGCCTCTGGCTCCGGCTCTGGCTCCGGCTGCCGCTCCCCCTCCTGCCGCCGCTCCCGGCGCACTCCGCGGCTCCGCAGCAATCACGGCGGCGCCCACAATGCACCGCGCGGCGCGGCGCGCCCGCTCCTCCCCCGCTCGTCCTGCCCTCACGGCGCTCCAGGCCGCGTGTTCGAGACCAGCGCTGCCCGCTCCCGCTGTACACGGTACCCGTCCGGGGAGGGAGGCGGGCTCGCTGAGGGATGGGAAAAGGGCAGGGCTGGAGGAGTCAGCGCGGCAGGAGTCGCCCCGCAGTCGCAGGCCGTGGCGGAGGCCTGCGTGTCGCGGCAAGGCCCGGCCGGACGGAGCTCCCGCCTCAGCTCCGCGATCAGAGGGGAAGCCGGGGATGGGTCCCTTTGTCCTAACCCGCTTCCATCGCCTCACTGTGCCCTCTTGGCCTTGGCCTATGCGCTCTGCTCTGCTCAGAATCACAGAATCACAGAATCAACTGGGTGGAAAAGACCTCTGGGGTCATCAAGTCCAACCTATGACCCAACACTACCTTGTCAACCAGATCATGGCACCAAGTGCCACATCCAGTCTTTCCTTAAACACCTACAGGGGTGGTGACTTCACCACCTCCCTGGGCAGCCCGTTCCAATGCCCAGTCATTCCTGTGAAGAAATTCTTCCTAATGTCCAACCTAAACCTCCTCCAATGAAACTTGTGTCCTCCTGTGCTACTGCTGGTTGACTAGTGGAAGAGACTGACCCTTACCTGGCTCCAACCTCCTTTCAGAGAGTTGCAGAACGTGATGAGTCTCCCCCGAGCCTCCTCTTCTCCAGGCTAAACAACCCCAGCTCCCTCAGCCACTCCTCGTAGGACTTGTGTTCCAGACCCTTCACCAGCCTCGTTTCTCTTCTCTGGACTCACTCCAGCACCTCAACATCCTTCCTAAATTGAGAGGCCCAGAACTGGGGACAACAATTAAGTTGCAGCCTCACCAGTGCTGAGTACAGGGGAAGAATCACTTCTCTGCTCCTGCTGGCCGCACTATTCCTGATACAGGCCAGGTGCCATTGGCCTTTTTGGCCACCTGGGCACACTGCTGGCTCATGTTCAGCCTGCTGTCAATCAGTCCACTCCATGTTCAAGTCACTCCCATCACTTCAGTGAGCCCTGAGTCCTTTGTCCAGTTCTGGGCCCCTCAATTCAGGAAGGACATTGAGGGGCTAGAGCGAGTCCAGAGAAGGGAACGAAGCTGGGGAAAGGTCTGGAGCACCAGGAGTGGCTGAGGGAGCTGGAGGGGCTCAACCTGGAGAAAAGGAGGATCAAAGGGGACTCTCTGCAACTCCCTGAATGGAAGTTGTAGGCAGGTGGGGGTTTGTCTGTTCTCCCAGGGAACAAGTGACAGGACAAGAGGACATGGTCTTTAGCTGCACCAGGAGAGGTTTAGGTTGGACATCAGGAAGAATTTCTTCACAGGAAGGGTCATTAAACATTGGAACGGGCTGCCCAGGGAGGCGGTGGAGTCACCATCCCTGGAGGTGTTTAACTAAAGACTGGATCTGGCACTCAGTGCCATAGTCTGGTTGACAAGGTGGGGACAGATTGGACTTGATGATCTCAGAGGTCATTTCCAACCTAAATGATTCTGTGATTCTGTGAAGCAGAGCCACCAGGTCCCCAGCACATCTCAGCAAGGAGTGTCTTCACTGACATAGCCTATTCTCCACAGGAAGCTGGGTTTGGTTACATTGGCAAAAGCACTATTATTTTTTCCCATGCAGACTATTTGCAAAACAGCATAAAAATGTTTTCCCACTTGCATTTATGAAGCTTTTGGTCTGTTCCTGGAGCCTGTACCATGCACGTGCATAAGGCTGAAGTTTGTTGGCAAAGCTTTCTTCCATTTGTGTCACCACCATGAATTTGCATTTTGGAACCTGTTGTTGCTTTAGTAGTGGAAAGCTCTGAAATCAAGGGCCAGTTATGCAGAGAAAGCCATGTTATGCTAAAAAACCACAGTTCCTGCAGATTTATGACTTCATGACATGGATTAATTTGTAAACACAACATATTGATAAACACAACATATTGACACCTAGCACTGGATAGAAAGGATCATTAATGAGTCATTCTTCCTTCTCTCAAACATGACATTCTTTACAATTACAAATTTACTACATTGTGCTGTTTCCCTTTGGTATCTGAGGCTTTTGAGTGAATTCAGGTCACATTTTTTAAGCTTTCCCTCTACAGCCATGAAGTCTAGATTTTTTTTTTTCCTCCTGAAGTTTCTGATGTAATCACATGACTCTGGAAGATGGAACTTTATGGAAAAAGCCAATTATGGTGAGGTACTTTAAAATCATGAGTTCTGCCAAATACTGGTTAGCACAGATTAAGTGCTGGGTAAATCACCATTCAGGTATAATTTTATAAATACTGTGATCTGACTTTTCAGTTTAGAGTGGCAAATACATTCCAAAATCAATTGTTATGAATTAATCTGCATTGTCTAATAATAGAGCTAAATGCTTTTGTTTATAAGCTTTGATATATATACAAATATATAGTTATATTCAGAAACCTAAGCTTCAACTTTAACATAAACTACTTAAAATGATCATGAGAGGGGAGGAAGAAAGGCCCTCTCCTTCAACCTGCTCCTGAGGATTTAACTCACACTGAGGATTTCTTTCACAAAATTGGTATTAATGCACAACTATAAGCAGATTCTAGGCTTATGAAGCACAGCAACATATTTCTGGGGTCAAAGGCAGTTGATGCTTAAAATGAGGACCTGAAGATTACCTTGAATATAATCAGCTCTTTATTTTTAAGTGCATTTCTACAAATAGATGCTTCTGTTTCACTGGCCCAAATGCTGCCTTCACCTGTATCAAAAAAATTGCCTCCCATAACTCAACATGCAATTCATCAATGACTGTATTCTTTATACAGGAAACGAGGAGAAAAAACATATTGTACAGACAAGCTGGTAAAAGTGTATGAAGAAATGCTAATTTTTTATCATTCTCCAAATGGAGACCCGCAGATGAACTGTTGTGCCTGATCTATTGAGTGATGACCTGTTAAATAAAATGTGCAGGCCTAACCACTAAAGGATGCTAAAATAAGCTACCATCCAAAGATTAAAATTAGGTGTTTCTTAGGCTTTTTTGTTGTGAGAAAAGCAAAATTTTTCCACTGATAGAACCACAGGACTTTATCTCAGCCAAAGTTTCCACACTGCAGTTGCTTCAGTGAATTCAGAATCTGGCCTGATTTGATTTGTGTTTAACATGAGTCAAATGGAGAATTTGGGAATAAAAGGGCAAAAGGTTAAACACTGTAACAGGCACAGAATTTATAATCCCTATGAAATTGGACACTGCATTATATCCAGTCAGATTTACTGAAAATAAATTAGTGATCAGTATTCACCTAGATCCTGAAAGATGTCATTACATTTTCTCTCAGTTTGGGATGACTTGGAATGTGGTTGTTTTTCTTCTGAAACTAAGTTTTGGATTGTCCTTAAATGGTTAAAAGCAAAAATGAAGATTTGTACCATGCTATAATCATGCTTCATTATGAAAGCATGAAAGAACCTATCACACAATTCTGAAATGGAGAATTCATATGAATGAACTCCGTTTATTAATTTTCACTTCAACCAGCGTGTTAACAAGGCGTAGACACTCACATTCAGCTTGCTCAGCTGTGGTTGGATTTCCCATCTAAGAAGTTTTAGCTGTAGACCCTTTTTAGTCTCAAGGAGTTGTCACCTCTATCTTTGTCGCCTTTAAATCATGTATCGCTCGGTACACAAGTTTCAGAGGAGGGATGGAAATGCCCGTGGTTAGGCACTTTCTTGAGAACTGGATTTCAGCCTCAGGTGGGAGCAGAGTTCCCATGGCATATAGCTGTCTCCTATGTGGAAAGGAGGCACTGTCTCCTCGTGTGTAAAGAGCGAAGTATTCATTCATGCCCAAAAGGATGGCTTAGGCCGGGAGGGAACTTGAATCCAGAATATCCTAGTTAAGGAATATGCCTCCCACATGACATAGTGCAAATACCTTCCTTAGGCACCTTGATTTGTGAATGCTACACACAAAGCCCAGACCAGGGGTACAGCAGAACTTCTGAGGCACCCCAAAAATAATTGAAAGATCTGATTTTTGAAGCCATATTTCTGTCCTGTGTGACCTGTGTACAGTCCACAGTAACCGAGAGTGAATCAGTGTAGGGCCAGGACTTGGAATGCCATGAATAAAACTGAACAATCAGATCTTTGCATAATGCTCTGTACTTAATACACATGAAATAATAAAGGTAAGAGAACTCCCAGGTTGTGCAAGTACCAAAATATTTCTCAGCATTCCTATTTACTTTGTAGGACAAGGAAAAGAGTGTCCTTTTTTTTTCTTCCTCCTGGGCATGTAATATGGGATATACTGTATGACATGAAGAGCACCAGCAGCTCAGATCTTTATAATTAAGTGAGTGTGATGTCTCTTTTGTAAGTTCAGCAAGAGGTCTGGCTCCCTGTCCATGTCATTTAGTGAGATGTAACGCTTGGAGTTGTGTCTAGAAAGAGCCATACGTACGTCAGCTGGCAGCAGAATAATCAATTCAGAGACCCAGGTTAAATATCTTCCCACTCCTCGCACCTCAAAACCACCTGATGAAATTCAAACAAAGGCTGTTAAAAACGGGATGGGGGGCAAGGGGAAAGGTTTTCCTTTCCTGTCACATGATAAATTAGATCCTAATGTTTATGCAAGCTCAGCAAAACAGCAACCTCTTCCTGCCAGCGAGAGCTGCAGGGTGAGATGTCAGGGTCCGGCAGCTCTGAGGATAAACACCTGCTGCCACCAGAGAGGAAGAGCTGCCCCCCAAAATGTGAAGGAGCAAAGCACTTCTCTGTTTGCTTCCCCCACTGCTTTCTCTACCCACTGAGTTCTTTATGCTTCATTTGTGTCGAGGTTTCCTTTGTGAGCCTCAAAGCCACCCTGCTCAAGCACAAAACCTCCACTGAAAATAGTCCAAGAGTGCCTACGCATTTTTTTCCCCTGTGAGTCGAGCGGATGGTACCTTATTTACTCCTTGTCCTTTACAGATGCCTTATTGACTTAGCAGCAAAATGCATTTTGAACACATTTCATACCAAAATGAATAGACAAAAGAACGGGGCTTTTGCCAACAGCACTGATTATCTTTTTGTCAGTAGATAGATGTGACCTGGACCATTCTGTTACTGTAACAAATGTCTCCAGAGGTTGCTAGACAGAGGAGAGAGATACTTTGCCTGAGGGAGAAGGAATGAAAGGGCAAGAGGCTGGAAGGTGGCCTATAGAGAAGAGAGCAGAGGTAATTAATGGTTATGCCCATGTATAAAGATAAGTGCACTGGTAAATGTGTCAGCCCTTTGGCAGTAGAAGCCGTGACTTCCAGAAACAGGGCCTTGACACAGTTCTTAAGATTGACATTTTATTTATATAATATGGGTCTACATGGATGTGTGTTGGATTTAGGCAGGTGTAAATCAAATCAGAATTGGCTGCTCTGAAATTTAAGAGGGTTTTTGAGTTGGATTTACTCCCTCTGATTGGAAGAAAAGTCTCCACAAAGCACACACAAAACTGGAGTTGACCAGATGAACTTACACAATTTATTTTAATGGGAATCCTACCTATCTTGAGACCATAAGTATTTTTTAAATTCAGCTGCTATTCCTGCAACCAAAACCACATATACCCACTCAAGTCCAAACCTGCTGAACTCGAAAAGATTTTCAGCTTAGTTTCAGGTTCAGTTGTGCAATTTGTGGTTCAGAATTATTGCAGCTCTTGACTTTTTTGTATGGATTTACATCAGCAGAAATCCCCTTGAGCTAGAAAGGATTTCTAAAGCCAAGTATAATTTATTTCAATGCGAAGTGAAATATACCCATGATATCTAATACAAATGTAGTACATTCACTTAGTGTAGACTGATTTTAGCACATCTTCAAATAGTTTATAACTATCATGAAAGATACTGACCTAAGAGTGCTTTCAGTTGTAAGTTCAGGGCAATAGAGTTGCATATTGAAAAAAAAAAAAACCTTTTAGGAAAGGCCAGATTCATGTGATGTAGTTGTGAATAATACTGGAAGAAGAAACTGAAGTCAAGGATTTAGAAACAGCTGTGATAATGCTGCTCCTACCCAACTAGAACTGGTTTGGATACATTCCACCTGGCTGAGCACCTACATCATGAACCCATTTATCCTCAGTTTCCTCTGTAATCAGTGGAGCGAGGGAGTCATTCCATGGGAGTGATGCAGATCTTTGGTGTGGTCCATGAATCACCTGCTCAAGATGCTTGTCTCTTCTCATTGACTCCAGAGGGAGCCCAGGGCAGCTGGACTCTTGCCTTGGGAGCTGAGGTTGGATGCCTAACCCAGTGTGAGATGAATTTGGTTGCTGAGTACATGTGAGATTAGCACAGCTCGTTTGTAGGAAAAATGGATGTGAGTGTCCATAGGATTAAGAATGGCTGGTATTGCTGGAGATTTAGCAGCCCACGGTTTGTCTGCTCTGTTAATTTTCACTGGTCTGCAATTAAATTACTCCATTTTCAAGGCTTGAGCCTCAGAGCTCCAGAGCCATGGCAATATCTCAGGATAGACAATCCCAGAAGCATAGAATGGTTGGAGTTGAAAGGGATTTTAAAGATCACTCATTCCATGGGCAGGGACACTTTCCACTCGACCAGGTTGCTCAGAGCCCCATTCCAGCCAGGCCTCAAATGTGTCCAGGGATGAGGGAGTCCACAACCTCTCTGGGCAACCTATTCCACCCTAAAGAGTTTATTTCTTATGTCTAATCTAAACCCACCCTCCTTCAGCTTAAGGCCATTTCCCTCGTCCTATCATCCCATGCCTTTGTGAAAAGTCCCTCACAAGCTCTCTTGGAGCCCTTTAGATGCTGAAAGGGGCTCTGAGGTCTCCCTGGAGCCTTCTCTTCTCCAGGATGAACACCCCCAGCTCTCTCAGCCTGTCTTCATACCACGAAAAAAGAATGGTGTTATATTTTATTCAAAAAATATATTCTTCCTTTCTTCACACACACTGATCCCAGAGTGAGCTCTACAGACATTGAGCCTTTTACCTGTTTACTTCACGAGACTCCGAGAGAGGACAGGAATTGGTTTCTAGGTGGATCATTTCAAAATTGAGGCTTCATCTTTCAGAGTGTTTTGAGACCTGGTAAGAGAAATATAAAATTGAGAGATTGTATTATTTTAATAATGTATGTAGTAAACTTTATAAATAGTCTGACTACAGTAAAAATTATTTGCATGTGAAGTAATACTTCTGTTTCTGTAAATCAGAGTTTGAAGGAAAAAACCAATTTTTTTTTTCCTCTTTATCTGCTATGCAAAGGCTTCTACTGTTTCAAGTAGTCACTAAGCAAAGTGGCCTGTGATTTCTATATACTCAGGATCCTCTATTATTAGTCCTTCATCCTGTAATAAAGTAGATAAAAGCATTTAAAAAATAAAGAGATCTCTGTCGTGGTTTTGCTCTGGGTCAATGTTTCTCACCCCCCACACAATTACTATAATTGAGAGAACGTTTATGCAGACAAAAGAGACCTGATTTGGGAGAATAGTATTAGGGATTTATTACTAGCAAGACAAAAACTAAAGAACTACATCTACAATAATTCTAATTAGGTAAAAGTACTATATATTTACAGAAATACTCCTCCCACCCTTTGTATCAGTTCAAGGAGGAGAAGCAGTCTCTCCATTTTTGGAGCTCCAGATCTTTTCAATAACTCTGCAGCACTCTAAAGCTCTTCTTCTGTTATCTCTAGGACAACAACTCCTTTTCGTTGCAGCTGGAACTCTCTCTCTCTCTCTTCTCTGTCGGCCTCAGGGCTGGGCCTACCCCATCCTGGGCTGAGACGGGAGGCTGGGGGGTTACCCAGGCCCTGAAGGTCTTCTCTTCCATGGACTGCAAGGACACACTTGCCTACCATGGATCTTCCCCACAGGGTCACAGGGGATAATGGCTTTTGAGTCCACCCCTGTTCCCTGTGGGGTCCCTCCCCACGGGAGAACAGTCCTTGATAGACCTCTCCGACGTGGGTCTAGCAGGGATCCCTCACTTGGATCCAAACATCCTACTGAGCCGTTCTTGCTCCAGCGTAAGTCTCTGTCCATGGCCTACAAGCCTCCAGCAGGAGTCTGTTTCACCTCAGGTCTCCCATAAAGTCTCAGCCTTCTCGTGCATCAACTTACTCCAGTGTAGGCTCCTCCACGAGCAGCATGGGGGTCTCCTCACCCCAACAAACTTCCACAGGTGGCAGGGATTTATTTTTCAGTCTTTTCCCTGCTGAAGGGAGAGAGAGCGAGTGAGAGAGGGGGGAAAAGCAACCCTCCCCTTCAAACTTCTGTCTCCTGCAGCTGCCAGCTTTGGCCTTGAATACTTCATTATCTCTGCCTGGAATTCTTCTGCAGCGTTTTTCATCCGAGCACTCAGTCCTTCTCTGAAGTTTTTTTTCTCTACTTTCTTACAGGAGAGAAGGGGGGCTTCAGTGCCTGCCCCCGGCCCAGGGCCAGGGGAGGAGGGGGCCCTGGCCCTCCTTGGGGCCTGCCACCACTCCTACACGGCTACTGCTCCTAATTTCAACTGCGCCACAGGCTTCTCTTCCGTTTTTTAAAAAATGTCATTGGCAGAGGTGTTACTAAACTTTTGATTGGCTGTTTTTCTCCAGAAATCCACCTAGACAAAACCATCCTCAGCCCCAAGGGCTGGCTGGTGGGCAAAACCATGGCAATCTCAAATAGCACTTAACCTATTTTTAATTAACTGACCAGATTTCAAGTGATAACATATCTTTCGTTACTTGCACAAAATTGTATGCAGCAATCACTGCCTTCATTATTCAGTTGCACATCGTATTGTGTAACGTTAGGAAGGTATTAGTCCCAAATCCTAAGTGTGCAAACAAGGCAACATGATTTTTCTGTGCAACCAACTTCAGCTTATAGGCAAATGAAAATGTAAATAACACTTTCAGTGAA
This sequence comes from Empidonax traillii, assembly GCF_003031625.1. NCBI lineage: Eukaryota > Metazoa > Chordata > Aves > Passeriformes > Tyrannidae > Empidonax > Empidonax traillii. The sequence goes on along the minus strand of NW_020956740.1, from coordinate 15,041 downwards.
TCACCAGTTTATGTATGAGTTAAATGTTTATTTTCACCATTTTAGAACTCCTCACTGTCTTTACGGTATTCACTGAAAATATTAATTTGATGAAATGAATTGGCTGAGACGGTGACTGAAAACCAACACGGCCTCAAAATGAAGTCATAAAACAAACTGCAGCAAATAAAAATTTTTAAAACTTTGGCACTTGCAATGGCAACGATGTGTTTCACACAAAACATCTCCAGTTTCAAAGTAAACCTAAGGCTCAGGTGAAATAGTCTGCCAATAGATACAGTGCTTTAAATTGCTATCAAAGTTCATTTCCCGGTAATATTTCCTGTTCTGATTAATAGCAATTCTGCCTAGGCAACCAAGTCATTTAAAACTAAATTTCACCTTTGGCATTTGGAGAAGAAGGTTACTAGGTCACAATGTAACATGGAAAATAAGTAGATGTATAAGCCATATGATAGTAAACATTCAGCTGAGACCACCTATCAGGAGCCTTAAGCAGCAGAGTGGCATTTAAAAGCAGTCAGAGTCAGAAGAAAACCTTCAGGGAAAACAGACAATGCTTTAGAAAAAGCAGCTCTGCGTTTGCCAGAGGGAAAAACCAAAACCTTTGGGAACAGTGCTCAAGTCAACTTGAAATAAATATTAAGAAAAATAATGGAAATACAATAAGTGGGGCTTCTTTTAAAATAAATTCCTTCCCCACGCTTGCTTCCGTATTGATGTGTCCTTACCCTTCAGCGCTGTAGCTGCATCACAAAGTTTGCTCTGCTCTGATGTGCCACTAGCAAATATAATTATACAACTGAAAGCTCCCTCATGCCTGTCAATATGTAAGAGCTGCCAGTGGTCTCATCCTTAGCTTTTGAAGAAACACCACGACGTAGAGCAAAATTCCTTACAAATCTATAAACCCAGAGCATGCAGCACACAACCCAGGTGAGATGTGAGTTGGGGGGAAATCCAGGAGTGCCTCACAGAGAGGGCAGGGTGCCAGTAGCACCCTCTCCAAGGTCAACAGGAATGGGAGCTGCCTTTGCGCTGTGTATGGGTTATCCTGACTGCTGGACTCAAATTGCCCTTAAAGTGAGGAGTTTCAGGGTTCCTGTCTGAAATTATAATTTGAGTGCTTCTAAGATATCCTGGTTTTGAGATTAATGTGTTTCAGGTGCCTAAGTTCTTATCGAAGATTCTTTTTTAACAATGAATAAAAACACAACAAGGCCTCATGTCCCTTCTTGGTTTGCCATGGCCAGAATTTCTGTTACAGATTGGCCAAATTTACCTTCCCTTTACACAGAAATCGCCTCTGTAAAACTTATGGTCAGAGAGCATATGAAATATTAAAAACGGATAAATAGCCATGGAATTAAAAGTTTAGGGTATCCAGTGCAATCAACATGCACAGCATACCTTTGCTGAAGAGGCAGTGTACTTCAGTAGTCTCCTCCATCAATGTTACTAATCAACATGTACAATGCTTACATCTTCCAGAGGGAATACCTAATGCTCCTGAACTTCAATAGCAATTAGTCAGTTATACAACTGAAGTGGCCAATCTCTGCATCCCCTTTTGGAACACAAATAGCAAGAGTTGTCCAGATTCAGGTGTTTACTACTGAGCAGGACTTAGACTGGAAACTGAAGCTAAGCACAAACACCCCAGCTCACATTGCCAGTTCTAATGGGAATCAGACTTCACATGTCTGTTCATATGCAGGTTGTGCTGCTTGACCCCATCCCTGTGGGTCACTCTGAGTTCAGGCATCCTACAGGAATGTCTTTATCTCCACCTGAGGTTTGGAGCTCAGCTGCCATTAAGGTCTCCACGTGTAGTCTTTTGACTCAGCTACCAACAAAAAGGGTTGCCCCTGTGCTGTGCCAGATAATACTCTTAGTCACTCAAGTGTTCTTTTCCCTTTTTCCCAAGGCCTGAATGCCTTGTTCCTTTGTACAGAGGTCTTTACACAGCCTTTGTCAAATTACAATTCATTAAGGCTGGCAGTTACTAAATAAAGAATAATTTATAATCTAGCTGCTGAAAGTAAGATTACATGGCACATATCTCTGAAAAAAAAAAGAAAAAACTCCAAACCAACCAACCAACCAACCAAACAAAACCCCCAAAACCAGGAGAAGAAGGTATGAAAGATGGTCCTCTCCCCGTTCTTGGTTAAGAAATCCTTATTTCTAGGAATGTGGACAACAGCTGAAAAAAACCTTGTCATTGTCTAAAGTTAATCCTTAAATGAAGTGACAGTAACGCTTGTAAGATATAAAAGGGAATAACTCATAACATAAAAAAACCAAGCAGACCTGATATTGTTCATCAGTGCCATAAAAAACAAGGCAAATGATTTATTTCAAAGCTAAATTCCCCGTTCTCCTGAGCACAGTTCATATTAAAGTCCCTTTCACTAGGCCATCTGTTTGCATTGTAATTCACACTGAAAAGAGTCAACATAAATATTGACTCAGGAACGGGTTCTAGCTCAGACCTGGGAGCTGAGCTCCCACAACACACTTACACTTTTGAGCAAAGAGCCACAGGAACATCTGTTTCCTTTCTTGCCACACACAGTCAGTCATTCAGTGCTCCAAACACAGGTCACATCCCCTCACAAATCCAAATAAACTTACACCTTCCCTTTGTCTCTTGACCAACTTTAAATAACAATGCCTAAAACTTCCAGGAATCAGTAACATTTCTTCATGCCCAAAGGTGAAATATTCAGTCTGGCCAAAGTGAGAATAATTTGGCAGTTTCAGTCTAGTGAACTGATGCCCTTGCCACAAAAGCCATCAAGAAACTTGGCATTAATTCCTTCTTTGTACTTTTTAGTCATGAAGCCAAAGACTGAAGTGGCAGGGACTCACCTGCCTTCTGCTGTAACCATTTAAATGTCCCATAAAAGCACCTGCAGAACGAAAAAGGATTATTCCATTCACTTTTTCAGGTATATAATTTCTAAACTGCACAGTTAAATAATTTCCTTTGTGTCTACAGTTGCTGCGGGCAAAAGCAGAAGTAACATGGAAGAGAACAGAAGGTTAATTTCAGCATCACAGGTTGCTGAAAATCACAGGAACTGCTCTAATATAAACCAAGAATTAAGCCAATTCTTGCATTTAAATCTATGTGAATAAAACAATGGCTTAAAATCACTTCTGCTCTGGCTGATCTTGGAGATTCAGTACCTGGCTCTGAATTAGTTTTGAGCCAGAAATACCACCTTTGTTTCTAACAAAACTAGGAGATTGCCACAGGGATATATTTCATTACATAGGTAGTATTCAGCTTGTGAGGGATACACTTAAGTTTGAGAAGAAGTACTGAGAAATAGCCCTGTCAGGAAAGTCTTGTTTTCCAGATGATATCGAGGGGGTGTGTATGTAAGCACATGGATACACTCACTGTACACACACACAGATATGTATATATACGCATACACAAGCATATCAGGATTTGGGAGGCACGTAATTTTCATGTCCAATACTTTCTTTCTCTCCTGTAATTAAGTGTACAGTTTACTTTCACCAAAATAACAAGGCACTAGTTTGATTTTAATATATCTTGAAGCTATATACAACAGTAATGTTTCCTTGCATAAAGATTCAGCGTTTATGCTACACGGCTGGGGATATTCAGTTAATAAGGGAATATTCCCCATGAGTCATACAATGAAACGTTCTGCAGTGCCAGAATTTTGCTGCAAACAGAATCATCAAATTTTATGCCAGCCAAAATCTACAGTGCCCATTTAAATTTTTAGTTACAAAATTCAGCAATGTTCTGCAGAAAGGTGAGGATGTCCAATAGGAGCAATGAGGATGGTTCTTGATTCCCAATTTTCAGTGCTTATGGAAACAGCATATCGTACCTGTCTCAGTCTGCAGCCAAAGTGCTGCAGAAAACCTCCCATACACAGACACCAGTTAGCTCTTAACTGGGTTTCCAAGTGCACAAAGGAAGGGTTTTTCAGCTCCTAGGGTTCAGTTTGGTTTGCATGATTAGAGGTTTTTTTTGTCTGCCTTTAATAATGCCACCTTTGTAGTACCAAAATAACGAGAGAAGCTGGCAGCGCTCTTTGGCCAGCAGCTCCCTATTACTTCTCTTTGCATGGAAAAAAACCCCAACAAACCAACAAACCAGGAAGCTGCTACTGCTGCTGTAACATCTGACATGATAATGTTTCAAAAACAGGATACTCCCCGACCTGCTTACAGGCACCAAGGCAATTCCATCCGTGCCCGGTTTTCCCTGGCTGAGGTTGTTGTATCCTATTTGAATGCATTAAAACCCATTGGAACAGGCTGTCTGGATAACTAGGGATGATTCAAGAGCTCTCAAAGTCCTCTTCAAACCACCAAGAAAACGAGAGTTTGTCTTCCCTCAGGCTTGTGTGTTATAATTATTCAGCATTTAATAGTGAGTCGGGCGATTAGTTTGTGGGAGGAAGATAAGGGATGAAAGTAACATTTTAAAGGAGAAAATGGGACAAGCCTATGGGGCACTTTAGGTACCGTTTAAGTACAAGAAACTGGGATCTAATTTCTCCATAATTCCCTCTATAATTCCTCTGAATTAGCCTGTGGGAACTTCTCAGCCCTCACAAAACAAATAGAGCTCCCCACAACTCAGACCTGAGCAATAGACATCAGACTTGCTGCTGAGGCCTCTCCTGGCAGAAGACATGGCTCAAGCCTGTTGGAATCATGCATTATTAAAGCAATCACCTCTAAAAAAATCAGTTCAACCTAAATTCAAGTATACTTAATAATAATATCCTATAACACAGTAAAAATGCTAACCTAGCAAATGCACAAACAAGGGCATTACATTATGTGTGAAAGTAGGCTCTGGATTTTCAGAGGTGTTGAATGACATTAAATTTGGTTAAGTACATCAACTCTCTGTGTGATGGCATCTTCCCTGAGACTTGGTCTGGACACTTCAACAAAACTTAATTCGCAGAATTGGAATCTGCCTTTGACTTTCAAGCTGCAAAATGATGTGGTCCTTATCTAGTGGAAATGAATACTGAAGAATGAGGAAATTCTAGACCTGAGGATTTACCTCTCTGATGAGAATTCCCACATCCTTTCCCACTTTGAGCCAAATGAGGCTGAAGGAAGAGATAACTCCTAGGGAGAGAATCTACCCAATGCCATGCTCCAGATGCTTTTAATAACCCACAGTGGTTGTAGGGAGCACAAGCCAAGGAGCTCAAAGATTATTTGAGACCTTGGGCAAGCACCTTGGACAACTTTGTACCCCAGCATTTGATTTGTGTACTGAATGTAGAGTGGAAAATGGGGATCTCAACCACAGAATTACTTTTACAATCAAAGCCATGATATGAGGGTGCCTCTCGCTCAGGTCTAACATGAAAATAAGGGGTTTAAGTTCTTACTCATTTAGTTGCACAAATAAAAACTCAGAGTGAGTCCAGGCTGGACTGCTGCTAACTATGAAGTTCTAGGAATTAAGGGGAAAAAATACTTCATGGAGTGAAGTGCCTGATAAACACAGTCCTCTAAGATATAGCCCAACATTTAATATCCCTTAAAATTCACAGGCCAGATGTGGAATTTGATATTTTGATTTAAAGATTCACACATACTCTATGGAGACATTAGTTCTTTAGCATGAAACTGGTATTTAATTTTTTCTTCTGTAAAAAGTAGAATATGGTTTATAGAAAATCATATGATCAGGTCCACAATGAATAACTTATTTAGCTGCAAGTAGCCCTTAGCTAGAAATGTACACTTTGTTGGTTTTAGCTCTAATTAATTTTAATTCATCCACATATATATTAGCTCCTTCATGCCCAAACATGCAGTAACACACCTGAATTTTACCATTCAAGCTGGATACAGAAATGGAAGCACCATATGCTAAACTGGTGGTTAGAAGAAAAAAAAGTAAATTTCTCAGTGTCCAGCCCTGCTCTCTCACACACCTTATTCCAGTGGGCAATAGAACTGAGAGAATTCCTCAAGAAATTTCATTTTACACCCCTGCACTCGGATCTTGGATTCCTGACACGGTCACTGACCGGAGACTGAGGCAAATCTCACAATTAGTGACAATTAGTGCCAGCTTCCAAACATTATTCGGCTGCTGTGCACTCTGGGTGCCACGGGAATAATGGCTCTGGGGGGAATTCAGGCTGTCCAGGCTTTCCCATGTTAGGGACTTTACAGCCAAGAAGCTGTGACTAAATTCTGCTTTCACTGAGCAGAACATAAATTAAACAATATAGGATGTGGATCCCAGACCTGCCAGGTGCTGCATCCTTTAAATTCATGTTTTCTCTGCAATTTTTTCCTTTCAAAATTTGGCAGTATGCCTGGAAATGACAAGAAGCACCTCTCAGGGAGACCACTGGAAGGGAGAGAAAGATAAGATTTAGCTCCATTGTTCACATATTGGCATTAATTAAAAGTTTTATAGTTAAATTTTTATGCTAAACCTTTCTCACAGCTTATAAAAGCTGGTACCAGGTTTGCATACAAAAATCACCAGCTTTTGTAGATAAATTCAATCTTTATAAATCCTTTGGACAAATCTTTACCACAGACAGTGAGTACACTTGTAGAATAGCTGTTACAACCCTTTTAAGACCCCAGTAAGAAGTGCTCACTGATTAAATTTTGCAAATCATTTTCTGAAGTTAACACTCCTGGTGGGATCAATAGGAATAACAGAATTAAGAAATGGAAAATTTTGCATTATAAAGATCATGAGCATTTTTAATGGCAAGATTACTGCTTTATGTAGAATTTCTATAAAGCCAGGCTCACCTGTAAATCAAACACCTGCCACAAAAAATCCCAGGTGGATGTTTTTTACATCCTTAATGACAACAGTCCAATTTTATGCCTGTGTAACTTCCCACAGCAAAAGAACCTGCTCTGAAATAAACAAAAATCCCAGTTTGACAACTTTTTGAAGCATTAGACAGAGATTAAGCTACTTTCCTTAGCAATTACATTTACTACGTTGTTCCAGAGATGTAAAGACTCAAGACATCTTTGTTATTTTTTCATATACCAATCTCTTCAGAGTTTTAGAAAGTGCACAGAAAAACTTTCAGTTTGCTACAAGAGCTGCCTGCTTTGAAAGCTGCTGTAAATACTGTGACCAGCCCAAAACACAGCACAACCCTTTTCTTCCAAAAATTTAAAGAAAGGGAATCTAAGTTGCCATCCAGGCAAGAACATTTGGAAAAAAATGAAAAGGCTTTCAATTTCCAAAACTGTCAGATCACAGGAATTACTGAATTTAAACTCCATCAGGATGACCAACTTCAAGTGTTTCAAACATTTATGTTTCATCATATTTTACAAGAGCAAACCTGCTGGTTTAACTTTAGCCTGCTTTAAGAAAGGCATGGGTAACGCTCTTAGGACTGAATCAGTAGCAGAAATAGTTTTGTGGATGAGACTATTTAACGATTAAGAGTTCCTCCAAGTTTATTCCATGCAGATTCCCATGCAGAAGCCTGAATTCCTCTGGCTTTCCTGGCAGCTGAGTCAGGCTGGGCTTCCTTGTCTCCAAACCTACAATTCCCACTACCCATTGCAACACACCCTCTTCACACGAAGCAACCCTCAGCTACAAGTTTTACGAAAACAAAGATTCTTCAAAAGTTCTTGAATCTTTACTCACAACTCCTCCCCCTACCCCTCAGTTCACCCCCATAGTTCCTGTTTTTATAGTATATCGTGAACTATGTTCTATAAATCTACCAGAGCACCCCTCCAATCAAAACACTAGCAGAGAAAAGAAGCAATAAATCAAAGAGGGAAAGCAACTTAGAAAAATATTTGTGCTGGAAGACATTTTAAGGACATGGGTGATTGATGCAGGGAATGAGAAAGGCACAAGGCAGTGATTAGAATTAAGTTTGGATTGAAACCTATGCACCCAAAAAGCCTGAATTAAACATGCTGAGAGTTCTTGGGGATAGTGTGACTAAGGTTTTTGCATAGACAACTAAATGAAGCAATTAGACTTCAGAAAGTAACCAATTATTTTAGGAATGAAACAAAGGCTGGAGGAAATACACCTGCCTGTGTGTGGGGAACGGAGAAAAAGTAAAGCAAAGCATTGCATTTGAAATATTCACAACAACCAATTTGTATAAGATGATTTTTAATTAATAGTCTAGAAAAGTTCTTTTAACTTAGTAATGAAAAGAATGCAATTAAAAAAAACCACACTTTAATGTGTGAATATAATTGATATCTTCAAAAATTATAGGAAATAGCAAGCACTGTAAGGGACTGAGAAGTGACAGGGAAAAACAATCCTTCACAATGAGAATTCTCCTGAGATGGCACTTTAAACTCTCCACACATTTTGATGTTATTTTCTCAAGGCTGTAAGGAAACAAGACTCTCAACAAACCAAAAGGGAAAAGTTTTAGTAATTCCTCACAAGTACCTGCAACAGGTACTGTTGCAGAGCATCCTAAAGGATTTGATAAAGTGGGTAATTAAGTTATTTGTCGTAGTCATTCACATCTCTAAGTGCAGGCTGACACTTGAGTGCCAGGATAAACTCCACAGAACACCAAAGCCTCTATTAATTTAACATTTGAACACATCCCCTAAAATCCGAGCCCAACAGAATAAACCAGAAGCTATGCTTTTAATGAATTATAAAACAAATGCGCCACCCCTAACAGCATTTCCCATGCACACATTGCATTGCCATTCAGTTTTAGGCTCCCAAGGACTGGCAGAGAATCTTTTTCTTCTTACACTACTCTTAGTGATAGCATTTAAATGCTATTGCTCTGAGGAAAACTGCAGCCTGTTCAGCACTTCTGAGAAATTCAGTGACAAAGCATTTTGCTTTTTCTTCTTTAATGTCTCGAGATGACATGGGTAACATAATGCCTGTTAAGCACTGCTCCTTGCTTTATAAGTGTCCTTAACATTTATCTCCTTCCAATTAGAAATCTCATCACAGACAGCAATTCCATAAAATATCAAAACAGTTCCATTTGGGTTTTTTTAAGGACGTATTTTTAATGAAATGTACACAAAATTATACAATATAAAGCTTCGATTCATGCTATAAAAACTATGTATGAATTCAAGGTGCTTAATTTGAAAATAAGACTGGTAACTGGATCAGAAAACATTTCCTTACAAATTGCACCTGTTTTCCTTACCCCTCCTCCCAATAAAAAAAGGTTTTGTTCCCTTTTTTCATTTGACTCTGTTCTCACATAAACATTTTAATCTCTAATAAAACCAGTTTTAATTGGCCCTGAGGTACTGCACAGATTAATGCAGCCTAGGTCATTGCTTTCATATGCAGTAAAACATTAATGAAGTACAAATCCTTACCAAAACAAGAAGTTTTTATCTTCTGAGGCAGAATATTTCTTGTAGCTGATGAGTGCTTGGCTACAACTAACAAATTAATCTGATCGATTCCTAAAATATCTTGGTTCTATGCAGTAGTCAGTATACTTTTCATATTCTAGATCAATCTTCTATGAATCAGAAGACTTATTAAATACAGGTAAGAAAAACATGTTTCCAGAGAGATTGAACTTGGAACTGTTGCAGAGCTGTTTCACCAGACACACAACTCATCTTGTTCACTTTATTTCTCTGCTCTGCTCACAATGAGTGCTCAGAGAAGGAAAAAAGTCTGAAGCAATCATTTTCTGTAGTACTGCAGAGTGAATGCTGTGTCTATTAAGCCAAAAAACCCCAAAACATCTGAGCTGGTCATTCAGATGAAGCACAGCATTGTATCTCCTCCTGGGAGTCAGGAACTGGCAACTGATACAAGTATTAGAATCAGTACTTGGAGAACTCTGCGGCCCAAAATGCAGACAGGTGGAAACTCCTAGATTACCCTATGCTTGGATACAATCACTGGTACTTAATATACCACAGCTAGGAAGATAGTGAGAATCATCACAGAATCATGGAATGGTTTGTGTTGCAAGGGAACTTCAAGGTCATCCCATTCCACCCCCTGCCACGGGCAGGGGCACCTTCCACTAGACCAGGTTGCTCCAAGTTCCATCCCACCCGGCCTTCAACACTTGCAGGAATGGGGGGAAAAATCATTTAAGGAAAAAACACAATGAAAATGTTTGATGAAAACACAATTAAAATGTCAACACAATGAAATGTTTTTCTGTCATGTGAACTTACAGTAGTTTCCCTTAACTACAGTTAAGTATTCAAGAGTCACTGCTTAAGCAAGAGGCACCAACTGTAACAAAAACTTGAAAATTATCATTGTCACAACATTTCTGCAGAGCAGTGACCTGTCACATGCTGACACCTGGTCTCACAGTCATTGCACCACGTGAAAAGAACTAGAAAGGAGCTAAAAGTCACACAGGTACAGTAGCACAAAAGAAGCCTGTTCAAGAACCTATTCAGGCAGTTTGGAGGATGTTTGCAGTAGCAAACAATCCTACAATCATTCAAGCAATAACAATTTCAGACGAGTCTCCCTCCTGGCACAGGAGAAGGTCCCCAGAGGCCTCTTCAGCTCTGCATGTCTTGAAGCTTGCACAAATTTTCCAGCCTTAGGTCAGGTGTGAAGGCTATTTAGAGAAGTCTGCCCCAGATTAAACCTGAGAACTGTTTTTGGTCTTGTTCATAAATCCTCTTCCCCCCGTGAGTTGCTTACAACGACTTTTAGAAAATGTCAAGCAATAGAAATGAACTAAAAAAATGGCAGAGGACTTGGAAGAGCTATGGGATCTGGCCAAAGACAATTGACCTTCACAGGATATTGCCAGAAGAAAGTCTGTGATATAGAATTATTCACACCCCTCCAAAAGAAACCAGTTTGTTTTCTAGGTATTTGACACAGTACACCAAGAGCTGAGCTGCACCTTCCAGCAACCATGAGCAGCCTCTGTGACAGAGGTTAGGAAAGAATTCCTAGCAAAGGATGTTAAAGCAGGCACGGCTTTCAAAATAGGCTACTGTAAACATCTGAGAGACACAGAACTTTGGTAGTTTCAGGAGAACACTTCCTTCAGTATGATGTATGATCACTTAGTACTGATTTCAACCAGTTCATTTTCAAACCTATTTTTACCAAGAAAAAGCCACCACAACATTTAATATCCCTCTTGCACTGCAGTCTTGGGGTCTGAGGTTACAGTCTTCTTAGTGTCCTTTGATAGAGAGCAAATGCATTTGGCAAATTATATTATGCTTCTCAGAAGGAGAGCCCAGTACACAGCTAAGACTCTCCTTCTCCCTTTCACATTATGTTTATAATAAGACAAAAAAAAAAATCCCCATGAAATTTTAAATCGCATTGCGTCAGAAGTGTCCCATGGATGTACTTGCAGACAAGATGCATCAAAAAGCACCTGCAGTAAAGCAAATATTTTCAGGTGGGTGGCAGAACAAAAGTATGAGAATTTCTACAAAATGGTGCTCAGGTCTTCTAAAAGCTAAAAGATCTTAAAGCTAAAACATCATGCTACAAAGTGTCACCTGAAAAGAATCTGTTTTCATGTTAATTTTCCTGTGACCAGAAATGAATTTACTAAGGCACCTAAACTAATGGCATAAAAAGCAACCAGTGATAAGTATTTTGGTCCAGAAGAGAAGGTGGCACTTCTTCTTTTTTCATCTATATCTGAGGGGCATGGAAGTGTTTTGATATTGATTTCAGCTGGCTCCAGTGTTCAGCTGTGAGATCTTCTCTTCAACTAAGTCTGCCACCAAATTCAGGTGACAGCCCCGAAGAGCTTTTATTAAGTCAGCCACCTTTGCATCTTTTCCCTTCCATCTCTGCCACTCCCGAAGTCCCTGGACAAGCTGCTCATACAGTTTAAATTGATAGTCTGCCTCTATTCTGTCCAGTTTCACTTCTGGCATGCCAAGTTCTCGCAGCAGCTTTTTCCAGTCCCTCCCAACGTGTTCACATATGACATCATTAGCTACCTTGAGAAGACCTGAAACAGCAGAAATACATCAAGTTAGCCATGGATTTACTAATAAATACAAGAAAATGTTTTAAAGTTGGCATTTGGGTTTGGGTTTGTTTTTTTTTAGCAAAATGCTACTGCTGTTGGTGCAGTGCACGTACTGAGAGTCACAGCACGTTCTGAAATACTTGGATGTACATAGCTATACATGAAATACTGGATATACTTTCCACCCCGGAAAGCCGTTTGCATTCACATTTACTGGGTTGATATACATATATAAAAATATAATCTAGATAAAATATTAGATATAGGTATAATATTTTATATATATATATATATATTATAATCCACCTACGTTTTTCCTGCTCATCTGGTTGATCACCAGGAGCACCAAGCCCTCCTTCCTCCTCGAACTGCTCCAGCTGTGACACCAAATCGCCCCTGCGGATGTTCTCGAGGAGCTTCTTAAGGAAGTCCAGGTTGTCGCTGGCAATGTGCTGCTGCTCCACCAGGATCTCGAAGAGCTCCCTGCCGCTCCGCACAGACTCGCGCCTCCTCTTCGTGATCTTGTCGTGGCAGAGGAACTTCATGGAGTCGAGCTCGGCCTCGGACAGCCCCGCGGAGATGGAGAGCAGGAGGCTCAGGAACGGGCTCACAGTGGGCCCCGCGCCAAGCGCGGGGTGGCTGGAGGCGTCCTGGCCCCACGCTCTGCGGGCGAACGCCATTCCTGCTTTGGCACAGCGACTTCCCGGGAATCCGGGGACGAACGGGAAACTAACGCAGCCCGATCCAGGCCGGAACTGACGTGACCGCGGCTTTGCCGCCCGCCCGAACGTGGGCGGTGCTGCCGCCGGGGAAGGGGGAGCTGTCCGCCCTCGGCGCCGCGCAGCCTGGCGTTGGGAGCCCGGCGCTTCAAACCCGTCCCCCGCCTCCCCCTACCAGCCGAACGGGCTTGTTTTGTGATGGAGGATGTGTGCTGGAGGCCGGTGTCCTGCTGCAGGGACGGGCCCCGGTGCCTCAGCAGCGCGGCACCCCAGCTCTGTCCGGGTCACAGAATCACAGGATCGATTAGGTTGGAAAAGACGTTCTTCACTGAAAGGATGGTCAGGCATTGGAACAGGGTGCCCAGGGGAAGCGGTGGAGTTACCATCCCTGGGAGGATTTAAAAGAGGTGCATATGCGGTGCTTAGAGACCTGATGGTGGACTTGGAATGTGTCGAGAGCAGCACCAAACATGGCGGCACGAGGCCCCCCCCTCCCCCCTCCGACTCAGAGAGGCGTCTATCCTGTTGCCTGACCTTCACCTCGTCCCCTGGCCCCACCCCGCGCTCGCAGCGCCGTCTCGCCGCGGTGCTTTCCGCTGTGGGGACGGGCCGGGCCGCTCGGGGGACAGGGCGGGGCGCTCGGCGGCGCCGGGCACGGGCGGCAGGCTCGTGGGCGGCGGCAGGCAGCGACGCGGGCAGCCCCGGTCGTGCCGCGAGGCCCCCTGGCATGGCGGCGCGGCCCGTGGCCTGTGCTCCGCTCCCCTCCCGTGCCGTCCCTTTCCCGTCCCGCTCGGTCCCGCGGGGCCCTGCAGATGGTGCCGGGAGATTGCAGGGAGTGTTGGCATGAGCGTGCCAGGGAAGGGGGGGCACACAATGCCAGGAGCTGATGGAACCATTGCCTTGGTGTGTCTAGTTTGTGCCTGTGGGAGCCGGGATTCGGGCTGTGCTTGGGAACAACGCTCCCCGCGCGGGGCTCGAGGCGCCGAAGCCTCCCCGCACGCTCCTCGCCCCACGGCTGAGCGCGCGCAGCCAATGGGAGGACGCGGAGTGGGCGGGGCGAGGCGGGGAGAGGGCGGGGCCAAGGGGGTGATACCGTGGGTGGGGTTTGGGTGGGAGCGGGCGGGGCCGGGAGCGCCGCGGAGCTTCCCCCGGCCGGCGGCCCCCGGGCAGTGGCCCCGGTGCGCGGTCCCGGGGACAGGGCCCTCCGGACTCCGAAGATGTGGTTTTGGTGCTCTCCTGCCTAGCAACCATTGTTCTAATTCTGCTCTCATTCTTCTTTAGTCTACACGGGGAAAGTGTCTACTGGGCTGGGGAATAAAAGGGAAGCCAATTAATCCTCCCTTTTTCGCCCATTTCTTTGGTGTGATTGGTCGGGGAGGCTGCTTCATGTTCTTGAATGGCAGGAATAAATTCTCTCGGTCAGTTTGCAGTGGGAGTAAAGAACAGCCTCTTAACTTTTGGCCCATATGCGTGGTAATTGCCCAGACAACAAAGGATGGCTCTGAGAATATTGCTCTACTCTGCAGTGAATGGAGGTATTTTCAGTCCTGCTGCTTTAGCCCAGGCTGCAGTTTTATGGCCTCTTGTCCATCAAGCCAACACCTGTGCACTTTTTCTGCTCCACTTTATGAGAAGAGGGGAAATACAGTTCATTAAGCAGATAGATAGAAGGCACTAAAAATGTCTGAAGTTTAAATCCAACCCTTATTCAATTCAATCTGCTGGAGTCAGGGAGGAGGGAGGAGGAGACCAGCACAGGATCAGAGCGCACCGAGGCTCATCCGGGGAGGGTCTGCTGGAGCCAAAGGCCACAGCTGAGGGCATTGCCCAGGGACTGCCAGATCCTGACATCTCTGCCCAGGTAAGGAAAGCTGACAACTTTGCACGGCTGTGCCGTGCCAAAGCACGCTCCTCTCCAAAACCCAGCACCTAGGGAAAACATCTGGGGAGCAACGGGAAGAAAAGCTGCTGATTGAATTCACAGGTGGGTTTTCAAATGCATTTTATCCAGGCTGGGATTTTCCCTACCTATCCACCAGCGATTGCCATCGTTTTTACCCCGAAATGTCCATTCCCTCCCCAGCATGTCCCTTTTGTCCCGTCCAGAATCCCCTTCCCCTCCTCCCTCCCACCCCTGGCGTGAGTGACGTCCCGGGAGCCCGCAGGGGCGGGCGGAGGCTCGGGTGGCCCGAGCCCGCAGCTGCCGGTGCCGCCGCCTTGTCGGGAATGCCAGCGGGACACAGATCCCTGCGGCGGGCCCCCGCTCCCGGGCCACTGATCCCTGTGCCGGGACACCGAGCCCCCCGAGACACCGAGCCCCCCGTAGCCGCGCTCC